>NW_027499352.1:0-102629 GCF_021521415.1 Bidens hawaiensis
AGTCCTATTATTCCGCGTGGGAGCGTTTCCAAACTCTTATATGTCGTTGTCCTCAGCATGGCCTAAACGATTGGGCTGTGGTTGAAAAATTCTATAACGGTCTTACTCCCGAAACCCAACAGCGGTTCAATACCGCCGCCTGTCGGTCCCTTCGATTTCACCTGGATCTTAATTAATCATGTCATAACTCACACAGATTGATGTGTCGACAAGAGAGTTAATGACGGGTTGCTATATTTACAAAGATATCCGTTTGTTAAAGGCGGAATCAATAACAAACATACGGTTGCAATGAATAATCAAAGGTTGAAAGCACACTTAAGATTCACTCAAAAGATTTCCATTTATATAATATTAATCATACAAAAGGATAATCGATTTAGGGTTTTCTAGAAATCCTAAGACAGCCGTCACACAATATTCTCTCAATTAATGTGTCTGTCTTATCCGTATTGTGCCCCCTTTTGCGGCGTGCCCTAAATAATCTACTTATAGGCCTGCCTACCTAGGACAGCTGTCATTCCTTCTAGAAACCCTAAATACAGTCATACATATTCAAATTACATATTCAAAATAAACTAAGTGTAAAACAAGTCTTTCGGGTAGGCTTTGCACCAATCTTGTCTTTCCGAGTATGCTCGGCCATCCTTCATAACTGGTAACATAGAAATGTGCTCGGGATCAGTTTCCGGGTAGACTTTACTTAAAGAGTGTTTCACTAAGTAAAATACTCACCGAGTAGACTTCAGTCTTCTTGAATTTGCCAGACTTTGCCGACAACTCCTTACGAGCAACCTTGTTCTTCAATGATCCATTTCAGCTCTTTTCTATAAAATAACTTATTAGCAAAGTGTACTCGGGAGTACTGTTCCTTGCTTGAGCTGAACCTTACCCGATATTACTTAGAGATATTCCTTTAGATTATCAAGCATACTTGGATCATACTTATTAATGAATACCTTGCCCGGTCTTCCAATCACTTGGCTTCTTGGACTTGGTTAACCAAACCTTACTCGGAAGAGTAATATACTTGCACTCAAGAACAGACTTGCTTGATAAAGTGAACCTTGCCCGGATTTATATAAATTAGTGTACCTTACTCGGCAATGCACTAATTTGCAAACCCTGCTCGGATATCCACTTAAGAAGACTACTTGAAGTAAACCTTGCCTGGTAGGCAAAATATCGTACTCTGCCAAATAAAAGCTTGCTCGGAGGTCTAAGGTGTGCTCGGATCCATTACTTAGCAAATTCAGAGGAGGTTGAGAAGATTCCAATCTTCCATGTACTTCATTTAGGTCAAATCTTTGACTCAACAATCTCCCCTTAGGTCAATTTCTTGACCCAACAAAGCATTCTTGACAACACACCCAAGGGTATGTGCTCAGTATCACTGTCCATACCTTGTTTATCTTCATTCGCCTGTGTCCTCAACTCATCGTCCACCAACCTTTTATCAACTAAAATTTTTGTTGTGGTTGGTGTCTTCAACTCATTTTCTTCACCAACTTGTGTCAGTCCCAAACTAAATGAAGGCTCATCCACATGCTCAACACTTTCCGGCATCATATTCATCATCGACCTACGACTACCACTCCTACCAACAGATCCACCTATGCCACCACTCCCGCCTCCACTCCCACCTACACTTAACTTGTCCGCGCTATCACAAATTTCTTTAACTACTTCTGGATCACTCCAAAACTAAGAGCTAGTAGGTTCGGCCGCACATACACTAACAACTTCTCGTGAAGAATTTTCTCCTTTTCCTTCTGTCGTATTACTCAGCCTCTTCTCCTGGTATTCTCGTCGCTCTTACCATGACTCCCTTTTGGTTGCAAACTTTTATTTGTTTAGTAGTTTCTACCCCGCACCTCCAACAGATTGCCACCTATTTTTTTATTTCCACATGTACAAACATCAGTTTTCCACTCCCATTTTGTTTGAACGGTTTCCTTGTACTTGTCGGCAAGTACTTTTAACTCATCATTTCCTGGATACTCAGCATACACGATTGTCTCTATTTTCTCAAACTCATCCTTGCATTGGTAAATCATGTCCAACACGTCCCCCATACGTTTCAACTTCTCCTCCATAAATAACAACAATAAGTTTCATAAATTCAGTCATACATATATCCATTAATAGAATAATCCTTAAGTACATACAACGTGTCTACTTAAATACCTGCAAATTAGATGTTTCGACTGACTTGCTGGCCTTGCTCTTATCTTTGACTTTACCACTCCTTTTGCAACCTGCTACAACAACCTCCTTGCTTGTACATCTACCAAACCCACCCCCTGCCATTTCAATATTCAGTCTTTCCTTCAACTTCTCCAAAGTCTAGCCAGATAACCCAAGATTAAATAGTGTGCGTGGTATGTTGTCGCTTGTTACCGTGTCAACATAATACAACTGCAACAACAACACAACAAATAATTACTTTCAAAACACATAACTACATACGTTTCTCACATTTATAAGCTATAACTATCAAACATTTTATTAGCATCCTCCATCACTACACTGTTTACGTTAATGTTAATCTACTAGTATTTATATCCCAAAACAACAAATTCGTTTACTACCTTCACCAGACTGTTATGTAACCACAAACTAGGTGCAACCAACTTCACACACTTTAGACACTATACTACAATTCAAATTACCATTAAAGTGTTAGTTAACTTACACTAAGAATCATCAACGGACCGAGATAGTAAGCCATCCGCTGATCATGCTTCCATCTGTTCGTACACTCTCTAACACTCCTGTATATAACCTCACACCAACCAATGTTCTTGAAATCACACTCCTTACTTAAGCATGGTAGGAACACCTTCAGACATTTACCATTGCGAGAACACTCAACTATGGTGGCAATGAAGAGCATCACAAAATCCACCTTAAACAACCAGTCCACTTCATCATACTCCCCTAATCTACTGTCTATATCAGAGGGGCTCAGATCACCTATACTGTGAGCAGCCTTCCATGTTTTACTTGCAGTTAGAACGGAGTTGGCATCAACGGACTTTCCAATTACAACACCCGCATTTGGTAATTCTGTCAACGCATGAATACCGAACTTTGTTATTTTTATTCCACCTTCGCTGATTTTCAAAGTCATTGTGGTGGTATCAAGATTTTCCACCACATAGTACCCCAAGTTACTAGGTATTCCGTCCAATGCCATCATCATAAAATTACCAAAACCCATTGCCTTCACACACTCCTTCTGTGCTTTCGATAGTTTTTTCATCACACTACACAATGAGTGTGCAGACGATCTGGTCCTAATACTTGGCACATCATACTTCTCATACTTTGGCTTTCTTTTCAATTTCTCTTGTTTTGGTACTACTAGTTCCTGATTACCTACTACTACGTTAGGTTGCTCGTTCACAAAGTCGTCATCAACATCCATTACTACTGTGGACGTCCCACCCCTCCATGAGATCCACTTTCATCATCTAGAATTTTTCCTATTGTTATATAAAATATAAGTGAACACCCATATAAATATATGCTACTAATAAAAATAGTCTACATGCTTTTCATACAAAATATAATTACCTATCTGTTTCTTCTTAGCTGGTGAACATTGTCCTTTCAGCACCTTCGTGGTTGCTGAAATGCTTTCGACATCACCTACATGCACATTTAGTTGTTAATATTTATTGATTGAACTACTAATAAAACATCACCATGTATTGCTTTAATAGCAATCCATGATTTTTAAAATACACAACAAAACTGATTAAACACAAAACAACAAATCTCCTCCGCCGCCTCAACATCAACAGGGTTCCCCGTATCATTCATAAACTTTGAAAAGCTAGTTCTCTTCGCAATCCTTTCGCTTTTCCTCTCTACATAACAGAAACCAAACCGTTATTAAAACAACTCACCAAACACATTAAAAAACTAATAAGTCCATATACAAAACCAACGAACATATTAACAACAACTTACTTGTCGACATAGTAAGACCGGGCTTTATCCGCTTATGACCTGCAACACAAAACTAACTGTCAATTTCATTTTTATCCTTTTTATAACCTACACAGTAGTTTGATACACATACACAATACAACCAAGTCAAACAATACCAATACCTACACACAAAACATCATATCACACAACCTGCAAAGTTGCATTAACAGTTGCTTCCAAAACCATAAATCTCACTACTTTACGCATCTCCACAGAACACTCAAGTCCATCTACTCATTATGAACATGATGTATTCTCATGTCTACCAACATGTATCTACACAGTCTTAAAAAATTTTACAAATCAACCGACTAACTTGTACATACACAAACTTTACAAATCAACCGACTACGCAACACAACAAGCATAACAACATCGTGCACCCATCTCCACAACACCTAATAACTCATAAACACAAACATACTACAAACCAACAGCTATACTGAGGCTTTAATTGATGACAACAACTAATTCTACCAACAAATGTGGATGTAATCATCTTCCTTTGATTCAGATTCAATACTACTGAAAGTAGAGTGGACAGAGCCTACATGTAACCAATCATATAGAAAACCCTAATATTCTGTTAACAAAGCTGATGGCGGAGACCCAGCTGGCTAAAGTCCAGCAGATAACCAACCCAGCCAAGATTGTCTCTTGATTTATTTCTTTGAAATTGCTCCTGATTTATTGCTTTTACTTATTTTATTGATTTTTATTTCCTTATTTTGGAGACTTTCCTTTGTTCTTTTTATCCATATAATTGGATTCTTATGTTTGGTGTAAGGCTCAGTTTTTGGTGTTTTTTTTAATATCAATTTTTAAAATTGATCTTGGTTGGTTTCTCTTGGTTTATTAACGTTGTAGTGAGACTCTGCATCAGTTGGTACCAGAGCCAACAACGATTCAATGGTGGATCAAAGACAACCTAACCGACATCGACGAGACGGAGATGAAGGAAGGGATCCGAGAGATATCGCAGAGATTGCGAGGCTGGAGCAGCTGGTCCGGGACCTGCAGTTGCAAATCATTGAGTTTTAACCAAATCCACAAGGTATAATACTTGTTTTGAAGCTTGAATCTTGTTGTTAATTTCACAACCCTTGAGAAAAGAAAGTTCCAAGTGAAATATGGGTGAAAACCCGAGATGGAACCGGTTCTTGTGTGATCAAAGGATGTATACAAGTTATACAAAGGATCTTGATCCAAGTAATTAGTTAAAAGTGTTTAGAATAGATTTTTACGGTTAAAATCTTTATTTTTACTTAAAAACCGACATTTTGAAAGAGATGGCTTGATTGTTGGTATAGTTTGCTTGGTGTGGTGTTGTTGTGCTTGTAAGTGTTGTATCTAGCGGCTAGCAAAGGCTAGAAACCGAGATCCTTGCGATCTAAAGCTAGAAAACACAAAATAGTTCGGTTTTCGTGTGTTATGAAAAAATGGACAGATTTACGTGTGCTTAGAGTCGGGTCACGAAATTTCACAGAGATGATCTACACATGAAAATATGAGATCTGTGAATTTTTGGTAATTTTTGGATAAAAGATGAATATTTGGTGAATTTAATGCTCGGTTTTGGCCAAAAATAGTGAAAAATAGCAAAACATGATGAACAATTCCGGAAAATTTAAGATAAGCTTTTTATAACATATAAAAGTCACCCACAAAATTTGAGCTCAGTTGGAAAAGTCTAAGTAGGCTTTTCGGTGAAACGAGTTCTAGGGCTTTCTAGCTCGGTTTTGGGTAAAAATGGCTTGAAAAATAAGTTTTAAATTCTGGAAAAATTCCAGGGAGTTATGAGGATGATAAAGATCATCCCAGAAAAATTTGGGATTTTTCTAAAGTGTTTTGGTATTTTTGATATATTTAGTGTTTTACCAAGATTTAAAAATAGATAAATAAATGTAAATGTAGGAAAATAAATCTGGGAAAATTCCAGAAAGTTATGAGGATGATAAAGATCATCCCAGAAAAATTTGGGATTTTTCTAAAGTGTTTTGGTATTTTTGATATATTTAGTGTTTTACCAAGATTTAAAAATAGATAAATAAATGTAAATGTAGGAAAATAAATCTGGGAAAATTCCAGAAATTTATGAGGATGATAAAGATCATCCCAGAAAAATTTGGGAATTTTCTAAAGTGTTTTGGTATTTTTGATATATTTAGTGTTTTAATAAGATTTAAAAATAGATAAATAAATGCAAATATAGGAAAATAAATCTGGAAAATTTTATAAAATGTTCTTTCTGTCAAAATAAGTTTTGAACAAAATTTCAAGACCCGAGACTAAACGGGTAATTATTTGTGCTAAAATGAACATAAAAACAATTAGTTAAAGCTTAAAACGTGTAAACCGGCAAAGTTCGCATAAGCGAGCTGACTGGTACACGAAAAACTTTAAAATAGACCATTTTCATAAATCTAAGTAAATTAAGTAAAAATAAATCATCCGAAAATAATTCGGATGATTTGGATAATTTTACCCGATTTTACCGTTTCCGGCACCGAAATACCGGAAACGGGCCCCACGGCCAAACGGGGTGTCAAACCGAGCTATAATTTCATCACCTTAACTGAATTGACTGTCAAACTCTAAGCAATGTCAATCTGAGTCCTTAGAAGTGTCACGGGGTTAACATTGTCCCCGAATCGAGTACAGTACTGGGTTAACAGTGTTCCCAGATGTACCGATTTATACATATTTAAGTTATGAGAATTGTATAGTAACGGCTAGGTATTATATTACAGATCCAGGCACGTAGCTGTTCCTTATATTACTCATCGACTCACCAAAGGTGAGTTTTCACGAGCCCCTTTTAATGAATTGTTTTAATTATATTTTCCCGGGGCGGAAAACATGTCTTATTTAAAGTATTTAAGTACATACCGATCGTATGGAAATACTTGTACATTTATATATATATGGACTGATGCATAGAATATATAAAATGTTTATAATGTGTTATTGTTCTGGGGTAACATAGTTCCCAGGGGTTATATTGTTCTGGGGTAACATAGTTCCCAGGGGTTATTATTGTTCTGGGGTAACATAGTTCCCAGGGGTATTTATTGATCTGGGGTAACATAGTTCCCAGGGGTTATTATTGATCTGGGGTAACATAGTTCCCAGGGGTTATTATTGTTCTGGGGTAACATAGTTCCCAGGGGTTATTATTGATCTGGGGTAACATAGTTCCCAGGGGTTATTATTGTTCTGGGGTAACATAGTTCCCAGGGGTATTTATTGTTCTGGGGTAACATAGTTCCCAGGGGTTATTATTGTTCTGGGGTAACATAGTTCCCAGGGGTATTTATTGTTCTGGGGTAACATAGTTCCCAGGGGTTATTATTGTTCTGGGGTAACATAGTTCCCAGAAAGTTAATGGAAATGTTCTGGGGTAACATAGTTCCCAGCATGATTATATTGCTAATAAATGATTATTAAAATGATTTGTCAGTGTTTATTTAAATTAGTGAAACTCAGCAACTATTCGTAGTTGACCCGTTTTCTTTACATGTTTTCTAGGTATGCCCAAGTTGGAATGATTGATATGTGCTTAACTATCTGTGCTACCTGTTGGAAGCTTGCTGCTCTATGTTTTGTAATGAATTTATTAATGTTTTATTGGTAATATATGTGTGTAACACCTAGACAGTAACGCAACTCGCAACAATGTAATATGTTATAAATTAATGTAGTGGTATTTTCTTTATAAGCAATGCTGTTGATATCAGATGTGTCTGTTGCATCCCGTGTACGTTTCCGCTGCGGTTACGGGGTGTTACAGAACTTGGTATCAGAGCCATTGGTTATAAAGAATTAGGATGTCTGAAAAAGATACCTAAAATATAACCAGTAGCTCAAGTATTATAGGATCTGAATATCAACTAATAATATATTGTGACGAGATCGGGATGAACTTGGATGGACAAGTGGGTTATTATGGTCCGGAACATAATAACAGACTTGTCTGCACGAGGGAATTCAGGGGAAGTCACGGGGGACTTAAATAGGTAAAATTGGCAACATATGTGTAAATATATGATAATATTATTATGTGGTAAAGTTGTATAAATAAGTATGTGTTAATTTAATTATGAATTACACTACGAAAAGGACTATATGTTTGTTAACTTGTGTGCAGGTATAATGGCAAGAACACCTAGTGTGTCGACGGAAGAGGACCCGGAAGAGGCTAGTTCCGGGGCCTCTGGAAGCCCAAGTGTAGCACCCAGCTCCGAGCCTTCGGAGGCTAGTCATAGTACTTCTAGACAGACCACCCCAGCTAGGAGTGCTAGTGTACCCTCCCCTGCTAGGGTTACCAGGTCTCCTACCCCGCCCGCACCACAGACCGCCCCGATTCCCCTCAGGCGCGGTCCTCGCCTCACGGCGCGGATCAGTGCCCCGTATGTTCCGCCCACTGTTACCCCACCCAGATCCACATACCACCGGGGCGAGTCTTCCCGCCCCCAACCCGAACCTGCAACCCTACCTGTGTGGGGTCTGCCAAGGCAGGAGCGGGACTTGGCGGCTTGGCTACGTGTTCTCACCGAGCAGGTGAACGAGCACTCTGCCGCCCTGGTCGTGGGGGTACAGAGGCGGGCGTACCTCGGGGACAGCATACTGGACCACCAGTATGCTATCAACCAGTTAAAAAGGGAGTGCTCATACTCCCACTGGTTGATCGACCAGATGGAAACCCGAATGCGGGTTATGATGGCGGTGCTGGTGGTGCTGGTGGCGGTGTTGGTGGGGTTGGTTTACCACCATGTGTAGACGTGTTGGATGGTAGAATTTTGAACCGCTTTTTGATACTCCGTGTAAGTAGTTAGTGGTGATACTAACACGGAGTGAATCTTGTTTAGCTATAGTACAACCACTGGCCCATAGGGGGTCTCTTGTAGGGCATATCATTATCGATACTTTTGGGTATCATTCAAGCACTGACCCATTGCGGGTTATGTCGAGGATGATACCAACATAGGCCCTTTGTATTAAAACGTAGTTATGTAATGTTGACTGGAAGTATGTAAATTGATGTTTGTGTAATATGAATCAATGTTTACTAATGAATGAAGTATGTATTGTGTTTTATATTTTGAGATGGTATTGATTATATATATTTCTTTGATGATTGTGTAGAATGGCACCGAAACGATCAACGAAAGTATCGGAAGTAGATGTGAGCCGTTTGATTGCTCAACAGTTGGAGGCGGCGATACCGGATATAGTATCGCGCATCGCCGCCAGCATTAATAATTCGTCTAATCCAACCCCTCCGAGCAATCAAACGCCCATAAATAATGGCGGGGATCATAATGCTAATCCTCCACCTACCGACAACACTATGCCGAGTAATGACGCACCGCCTACGGTGGTCGCTACCGACAGTAATGGCCCTATCCCTACTGTAGAGACCAACCGCACTGGACCATCCAGGGGTTGTTCAATCAAGGATTTCATGTTATGCAAGCCTTTAGAATTTAACGGGTCGGAAGGACCGAATGGGTTAGTGAAATGGTTAGAGAAAATAGAATCAGTGGTAAATATCAGCAACTGTCCCGAGGATTGTGTCGTTAAGTACGCCACCTGTACGTTCACAGACCATGCCTTGACATGGTGGAACACCATAGTACAGACTCGAGGTCAGGCGGCGACAAACCGCATGACCTGGGCAGAGCTTAAGGATCTTGTTTTGAAACATTTCTGCCCAAAGAATGAATTGCAGAAACTGGAACATGAGTTGTGGAACCTAGAGATGCGTGGGGCGGACCACTTGGGATATACCAACCGGTTTAATGAACTGTCACGATTAGTGCCGTGGTTGGTCACCCCAGAGTCAAAAAGGGTGGAACGTTATATTTGGGGACTTACTCCAGTAGTGAGGAGCATAGTTAACGCGGGAGGGCACCAGACGTATGAGGGTGCAGTGACACAGGCTGGTATTGTCACGTATGATTTCTTGAGGAGCGGATCGATAAAGGCGACGGGAGAGTCGGCTGGGGGAAAGCGAGGTACGTATGACAATAGGATCCGAGTGAAGCAGCAAAACAAACGAGCTAGGCCCGCTGCCCAGAGCTATGCCATGACTAGTTCGGGCGGAAGGCAAGAACCGCAGAGGGGAACGTTTCCTAAATGCGGGAAATGTGGTTACCACCATAGTGGTGTGTGCAAGGAGGTGGTGTGCCACCGGTGTGGCAGGGTTGGACACTACGCACCAAATTGTAAGACAAATCTGAACAACCTGAACCGTCAACCGCAACCTATTCGTGCGCAACCATTTAGAACTCAACCAGCCCGACAGCAGAACCCGCAAGGAAACCAGATGGTGACCACTAGCCGTGCTTGCTACGAATGCGGCAGCACGGATCACTTCAAAAGGAACTGCCCGAAACTGAATCAGGGAGGAAACGGGAGACAACTCGCGGGTCAGCCATCGGCTTCCAATCCGGCGCGAGGCCGAGCATTTGTGATGGGAGCGAACGAGGCGCGCCAGGACCCCAGCGTAGTGACAGGTACCTTCCTCGTCTCTGATCATTACGCTTCTGTATTATTTGATACAGGCGCCGATAGAAGTTTTGTCTCCGTTAGGTTCCTTTCGATAGCAAACCTTCCTATTGGTGAAACCATAGAACCCTACACCGTAGAGGTCGCTAACGGTAAAACCATGATAGTCAATCGGATTGTTCGGAATTGCCCTTTTATTCTGAGCGAACAATCCTTCCTGATTGACTTGTTACCGGTAGAATTGGGTAGTTTTGACGTGATAGTGGGAATGGATTGGTTGGCTCGTAATAGGGTAGAAATAAACTGTGAAAAGAAAACCGTCAAGATCCGGGTGTCGGATGACGAGGAGGTATTAGTGCAGGGAGAAAAATCCGGCACCATGATACCATTTATATCCCACCTCAAGGTGTTGAAATATATACGTCAGGGATGTGTGGCGTATCTAGCGAGCCTGACGGCCGCTGATTCTGAGGAAAAACGGGTGGACGATATTCCCGTGGTACGCGAATTTCCACAAGTTTTTCCAGAGGAACTTCCTGGATTACCGCCAACCCGACAAGTCGAATTCAGAATCGACTTATTACCTCAAGCTGGCCCTGTTGCTAAGGCCCCTTACAGACTTGCACCGTCCGAGATGCAAGATCTATCCAACCAGTTGCAGGAATTGTTGGATAAGGGATTTATACGTCCCAGTTATTCCCCGTGGGGTGCACCTGTGCTATTTGTGAAAAAGAAGGACGGAAGCCTTCGAATGTGCATTGACTACAGGGAATTGAACAAGTTAACCATCAAAAATAGATATCCTCTTCCCCGAATCGATGATTTGTTCGACCAACTTCAAGGTGCGAGCTATTTCTCAAAAATTGATCTTAGATCGGGATACCACCAAGTTAGAATTCAAGAGGAGGATATCCCAAAAACCGCGTTTCGGACTCGCTACGGCCACTACGAATTTTTAGTTATGCCTTTTGGGCTAACAAATGCGCCAGCGGTGTTCATGGATCTCATGAACCGAGTCTGTAAACCCTATCTCGACAAGTTCGTCATTGTATTTATTGACGATATTTTGATATACTCGAAGAGTAAAGAGGAGCACGAGCAACACTTAAAGTTAGTTTTAGAGCTCCTGGATCAGGAGAAGTTATATGCAAAATTCTCCAAGTGTAACTTCTGGTTACAAGAGGTGCAATTCCTCGGTCATGTTATAAACCACCAAGGAATACACGTTGATCCGAGTAAGGTTGAAGCTATTAAGAATTGGCAAGCGCCTAAATCTCCGAAAGAAATCCGCCAATTCTTAGGCTTAGCTGGATACTATCGTCGATTTATAGAGAACTTTTCCAGCATCGCCCAACCTTTAACCCTCCTGACTCAAAAGGATCGGAAATATGATTGGGGTGAAGAGCAGGAAACGGCGTTTCAAACGCTAAAACAAAGATTGTGCCAAGCGCCAATCTTAAGTCTCCCCGACGGAGACGATGGATTTGTTGTATATTGTGACGCATCCCGTAGAGGGTTAGGATGCGTGTTAATGCAAAATAAAAAGGTCATAGCCTATGCGTCTCGACAGTTAAAAGTTCATGAGAAAAACTACACTACTCATGACTTGGAACTGGGAGCAGTCATCTTTGCACTTAAAATCTGGAGACACTATCTCTACGGTACAAAGTGCACCATATTCACTGATCATAAAAGTTTGCAACACATATTCGATCAGAAAGAACTGAATATGAGGCAACGAAGATGGGTCGAGTTGCTGAGTGACTATGACTGTGACATACGATATCACCCCGGCAAGGCTAACGTTGTAGCCGATGCCTTGAGTAGAAAGGATCGAGTCAAGCCACTACGTGTGCGAGCCTTGGGGATGATAGTCCAGTCGAACCTTTCAGATTTGATTCGAGTCGCTCAACGCGAGGCGTTGAAAGAGAGCCAATTGGATAAAGAAGGACTTTACGGGAATGAGAAGAATTTCGAACAGCGTGTGGACGAAATTCTTTATTTCAAAAATCGGATTTGGATCCCGACCCTCCATGACCTTCGTGATTTGATCATGGATGAAGCACATAAATCGAAATATTCCATACATCCGGGATCAGATAAAATGTACAAGGATGTGAAAGAATTTTACTGGTGGCCAGGTATGAAAAAGGATATAGCCACATACGTCGGCAAGTGTACGACGTGTGCGAGAGTTAAGGCGGAGCACCAGAAACCCTCGGGAATGCTACAACAGCCGGAAATTCCCGAATGGAAATGGGAACAGATCACAATGGATTTTGTGACACATCTCCCCAAGACACCCCGAGGTCATGATGCGATTTGGGTAATCGTGGATAGATTAACCAAATCGGCACATTTTATTCCAATTAGGAATACTTTTAACACTGAGAGACTTGCGCAAATTTATATAAATGAAATAGTGTCTCGTCATGGCATCCCCATCTCGATCATCTCCGATAGGGATAGCCATTTCACCTCCAAACTTTGGCAAGCTGTCCAAGAAGCATTGGGAACACGTATTGACCTAAGCACAGCTTACCACCCTCAGACCGATGGCCAGTCTGAGAGGACCATTCAAACTTTGGAGGATTTGCTTCGTGCCTGCGTACTGGACTTTAAGGGAAATTGGGATCAACATCTCCCACTCGTTGAATTTTCCTATAATAACAGTTACCATAGCAGTATAAAGGCAGCACCTTATGAAGCATTGTATGGGCGGAAGTGCCGATCACCACTTTGCTGGTCTGAAGTGGGGGACTCGCAGGTCATTAGATCGGATCTGGTCCAGGAGACGACCAGCAAGATTCTTGAAATTAAGAACAACCTGAAAGCCGCGCGGGATCGGCAGAAGAGTTATGCCGATACCCGTCGAAAACTGTTGTCATTTGAGAAGGGTGAAAAGGTATATTTGAAAGTATCACCCTGGAAAGGAGTGGTCAGGTTTGGAAAGGCGGGGAAGTTGGCCCCTAGATATATTGGACCATTTGATATTATTGCAAAAATCGGTCCTGTAGCTTACCGATTAGAACTACCTGATGAATTGAGTGCAGTTCACAACGTGTTTCACGTGTCGAATTTGAAAAGATGTCTGGCGGATGAGACATCGGTGTTACCCTTAGAGGGTGTTCAAATAAGTGATAGGCTCAACATTGTAGAGGAGCCTATAGAAATAGTAGATGGGAAAATCAAGCAACTTAGACACAATAAGATCTCGTTGGTCAAAGTTAGATGGAATTCGCAACGAGGCCCAGAATTTACTTGGGAACGAAAGGACGAATTTCGGAAGAAATACCCCCACCTGTTTCCTCGAAAGGAAGTAGTTGTCGCGTAAAATTTCGAGGACGAAATTTTTATAACGGGGGGAGAATGTAACGATTCCGGCAAATCCAGGTATACCCTAGCCGGAATATACTATTTACGTGTCATTTAAATATTGATTATATGAGTTATAGTACATATATACGAGTATATATGATTCATAGTACGAATCATACTCGATTATATAGCGAATCGTATTGGAATTACAATTAACCAATGAACGATTATTGAAAACCCGAATGAATCGGGAATTACATTATAGACGAAGTATATAATGTTTAGTGTTGTTTACGAGGTATGAATGCTTCGGGATAGGTGAATTATAGCACAGAAAAAGGATTTCGATTTAATGGTACGTCGGTACGCTAAACGAAACCTTTAACACCAAATCAAGCAAGAGACGATCAATCAAGCCGAAAAAGATGCGTGATTATTAATAATATGATGTTTTAATGTCATGGGTTAAGTTTTTAAAGTTTTTAAATCAGTTTTATATAAATTTTATTTTAACCCGAAAAACAACCATTTTAGGCTCGTTTCAAGCCGAATTACGAGTTTAAACGAGAAACGAACTGAACCAGATTATCCACAACATTATCTGGATTGCGTAATCTAGATATGTGGCCATGGTTTGAGATGTGGGCCCCCCCACACCCCCCCCCCCCCATGGCCGGCCATGTATACACACACACATTTCCTTTCTTTTTTCTTTTGTTACTTCACAAACTCTCCAAAATCCTCTCAAGTATTCAAGTGTTCTTCCAAATCATTGAGTTTTAACCAAATCCACAAGGTATAATACTTGTTTTGAAGCTTGAATCTTGTTGTTAATTTCACAACCCTTGAGAAAAGAAAGTTCCAAGTGAAATATGGGTGAAAACCCGAGATGGAACCGGTTCTTGTGTGATCAAAGGATGTATACAAGTTATACAAAGGATCTTGATCCAAGTAATTAGTTAAAAGTGTTTAGAATAGATTTTTACGGTTAAAATCTTTATTTTTACTTAAAAACCGACATTTTGAAAGAGATGGCTTGATTGTTGGTATAGTTTGCTTGGTGTGGTGTTGTTGTGCTTGTAGGTGTTGTATCTAGCGGCTAGCAAAGGCTAGAAACCGAGATCCTTGCGATCTAAAGCTAGAAAACACAAAATAGTTCGGTTTTCGTGTGTTATGAAAAAATGGACAGATTTACGTGTGCTTAGAGTCCGGTCACGAAATTTCACAGAGATGATCTACACATGAAAATATGAGATCTGTGAATTTTTGGTAATTTTTGGATAAAAGATGAATATTTGGTGAATTTAATGCTCGGTTTTGGCCAAAAATAGTGAAAAATAGCAAAACAAGATGAAAAATTCCGGAAAATTTAAGATAAGCTTTTTATAACATATAAAAGTCACCCACAAAATTTGAGCTCAGTTGGAAAAGTCTAAGTAGGCTTTTCGGTGAAACGAGTTCTAGGGCTTTCTAGCTCGGTTTTGGGTAAAAATGGCTTGAAAAATAAGTTTTAAATTCTGGAAAAATTCCAGGGAGTTATGAGGATGATAAAGATCATCCCAGAAAAATTTGGGATTTTTCTAAAGTGTTTTGGTATTTTTGATATATTTAGTGTTTTACCAAGATTTAAAAATAGATAAATAAATGTAAATGTAGGAAAATAAATCTGGGAAAATTCCAGAAAGTTATGAGGATGATAAAGATCATCCCAGAAAAATTTGGGATTTTTCTAAAGTGTTTTGGTATTTTTGATATATTTAGTGTTTTACCAAGATTTAAAAATAGATAAATAAATGTAAATGTAGGAAAATAAATCTGGGAAAATTCCAGAAAGTTATGAGGATGATAAAGATCATCCCAGAAAAATTTGGGAATTTTCTAAAGTGTTTTGGTATTTTTGATATATTTAGTGTTTTAATAAGATTTAAAAATAGATAAATAAATGCAAATATAGGAAAATAAATCTGGAAAATTTTATAAAATGTTCTTTCTGTCAAAATAAGTTTTGAACAAAATTTCAAGACCCGAGACTAAACGGGTAATTATTTGTGCTAAAATGAACATAAAAACAATTAGTTAAAGCTTAAAACGTGTAAACCGGCAAAGTTCGCATAAGCGAGCTGACTGGTACACGAAAAACTTTAAAATAGACCATTTTCATAAATCTAAGTAAATTAAGTAAAAATAAATCATCCGAAAATAATTCGGATGATTTGGGTAATTTTACCCGATTTTACCGTTTCCGGCACCGAAATACCGGAAACGGGCCCCACGGCCAAACGGGGTGTCAAACCGAGCTATAATTTCATCACCTTAACTGAATTGACTGTCAAACTCTAAGCAATGTCAATCTGAGTCCTTAGAAGTGTCACGGGGTTAACATTGTCCCCGAATCGAGTACAGTACTGGGTTAACAGTGTTCCCAGATGTACCGATTTATACATATTTAAGTTATGAGAATTGTATAGTAACGGCTAGGTATTATATTACAGATCCAGGCACGTAGCTGTTCCTTATATTACTCATCGACTCACCAAAGGTGAGTTTTCACGAGCCCCTTTTAATGAATTGTTTTAATTATATTTTCCCGGGGCGGAAAACATGTCTTATTTAAAGTATTTAAGTACATACCGATCGTATGGAAATACTTGTACATTTATATATATATGGACTGATGCATAGAATATATAAAATGTTTATAATGTGTTATTGTTCTGGGGTAACATAGTTCCCAGGGGTTATATTGTTCTGGGGTAACATAGTTCCCAGGGGTTATTATTGTTCTGGGGTAACATAGTTCCCAGGGGTATTTATTGATCTGGGGTAACATAGTTCCCAGGGGTTATTATTGATCTGGGGTAACATAGTTCCCAGGGGTTATTATTGTTCTGGGGTAACATAGTTCCCAGGGGTTATTATTGATCTGGGGTAACATAGTTCCCAGGGGTTATTATTGTTCTGGGGTAACATAGTTCCCAGGGGTATTTATTGTTCTGGGGTAACATAGTTCCCAGGGGTTATTATTGTTCTGGGGTAACATAGTTCCCAGGGGTATTTATTGTTCTGGGGTAACATAGTTCCCAGGGGTTATTATTGTTCTGGGGTAACATAGTTCCCAGAAAGTTAATGGAAATGTTCTGGGGTAACATAGTTCCCAACATGATTATATTGCTAATAAATGATTATTAAAATGATTTGTCAGTGTTTATTTAAATTAGTGAAACTCACCAACTATTCGTAGTTGACCCGTTTTCTTTACATGTTTTCTAGGTATGCCCAAGTTGGAATGATTGATATGTGCTTAACTATCTGTGCTACCTGTTGGAAGCTTGCTGCTCTATGTTTTGTAATGAATTTATTAATGTTTTATTGGTAATATATGTGTGTAACACCTAGACAGTAACGCAACTCGCAACAATGTAATATGTTATAAATTAATGTAGTGGTATTTTCTTTATAAGCAATGCTGTTGATATCAGATGTGTCTGTTGCATCCCGTGTACGTTTCCGCTGCGGTTACGGGGTGTTACAGATTACGACCCGGCGACGAGTGGAAAACCGCTTTCAAAACACGGGATGGGCTCTATGAGTGGATGGTGATGTCGTTTGGTCTCTCGAATGCCCCAAGTATGTTTATGCGGTTGATGAACCATCTATTTAAACCCCTCATTGGTAAATGTGTTGTTGTTTACTTTGACGACATTTTGGTGTTCAGTTCTGACATAACACAACACCTAGACCATCTTCGAGAGGTTTTCACCATCTTACGGGAACAAAAGCTCTATGCGAACCGGACTAAATGTCACTTCCTTGCACCTGAAGTACTTTTTTTGGGGTTTCTTATCTCAAAAGCAGGTATTCGCATGGATAGTTCAAAAGTTAAAGCAATCACAACGTGGCCCATCCCCACGTCAATTCACGAAGTTCGAAGCTTCCATGGTTTGGCCTCTTTTTATAGACGTTTCATTCGTAATTTTAGCTCCATTGTAGCACCTATAACCGAGTGCTTGAAGGGAAATGCATTTACGTGGACCCCCCAGGCAACACATGCATTTGAAGAACTTAAAAGACGGATCACACAAGCCCCCGTTTTGGCCCTACCTAATTTTCAAACAGCCTTCCAAGCTGAGTGTGATGCATCAGGACTTGGAATTGGTGGGGTCCTTAGTCAAGAGAACCGACCTATTGCCTCTTTTAGTGAACAATTGAATGAAGCATAACAAAAATACAGCACTTATGATAAAGAGTTCTATGCGATTATCCGAAGCCTTGAGTATTGGCACCATTATCTGTTACCGGCAGAATTTGTGTTGTACTCCGATCATCAAGCACTACGTTTCATCAATGGGAAACATAAGTTGAACCCACGTCATGCTAAGTGGGTGGAATATTTGCAAGAGTTCTCGTTTGTCATCAAACACAAGGCCGGTGTCCATAATAAGGTTGCTGATGCCTTGAGTCGCCGACACACCCTTCTCACTTCATTTCAAATCCGTGTCGAAGGTTTTGAAGTTTTCAAGGGATTATATGCTAATGATCCTGATTTCTCGGTCATGTGGGATGAATGCCATACAACGCCAACGAAGGGTTATGCCATCCATAGTGATTATCTTTTTTTTTGGGGGGGGAGGGGGGAGATTGTGTGTTCCGCGTTGTTCTTTACGTGATGCTATTATTTTAGAGTGCCACCAGGGAGCCTTAGCTGGGCATTTCGGTAGAGACAAGACATTCAAACTGGTCAAAGAACGTTTTTTTTGCCAAAGATGACGACAGATGTTGCTCGAATTTTTAATAGATGTCGCGTCTGTCACATGGCAAAAATGCATCAGTCAAACGCGGGCTTGTATACCCCCTTACCCGTGCCTGATGGTCCATGGGAAGATGTTAGTCTTGATTTTGTAGTGGGACTTCCACGAACTCAACGCCAAACAGACTCCATCATGGTTGTCGTTGACCGGTATTCAAAGATGGCTCACTTTGTCCCTTGTGCCAAAATGTATGATGCGAGCCAAATTGCCCGCCTTTACTTTGCTGAAATCGTAAGGTTACTTGGGGTACCAAAGTCGTTAACTTCAGACCAAGATGTTAAATTTGTTGGAAAAAACTTGGCTCGAGGCTTAACTTTTGGCGCACTTTGTGGAAAAAACTTGGCTCGAGGCTTAACTTTAGTAGTGCACATCACCCCCAAAGTGATGGACAAACCGAAGTCACCAACCGTACATTGAGAAATCTTCTTCGTAGCCTCGTTGGAAAGAACCCTCGGCAGTGGGACGAGGTACTTACCCAGGCCGAATTCGCATACAACCATTCCACTCATCGATCGAGAGGAATGAGTCCATTCCTAATTGTGTATGGACGGAATCCTTTCACACCTTTGGATCTTACTCCCTTACCCGTTACCGAAAACTTCAGTGTTGACGGAGAAGAAAGAGCAGCGTAGATTAAAAGAATGCATGAACAGGTGCGGGAACAAATTGTGAACAACAATATTGTTTACCAGAGACGTGCAAATATACACAAGAAGCGGGTGGTTTTTCAGCAAGGTGATCTTGTGTGGATTCATTTAAGTAAAGTGCGTTTTCCTAGGGGACGGTAAGGTAAACTTCAACCCCGTGCTGATGAACCCTTCAAAATCTTGGAACGAATTAATGATAATGCCTACAAGGTTGATCTACCAGGACACTACAATGTATCAGCCACCATCAATGTTGCTGATTTGTCCCCATACTTGCCCGAAGAAGAAGAAGACCCTGTTGACTCGAGGACGAGTCCTTTCGAAGAAGAGGGAATGATGGCGGAGACCCAGCTGGCTAAAGTCCAGCAGATAACCAACCCAGCCAAGATTTGCTCTTGATTTATTGCTTTGAATTTGCTCCTAATTTATTGCTTTTACTTATTTTGTTGATTTTTATTTCCTTATTTTGGAGACTTCCCTTTGTTCTTTTCTCCATATAATTGGATTCTTATGTTTGGTGTAAGACTCAGTTTTTGGTGTTTTTTTTAGTATCAATTTATAAAATTGATCTTGGTTGTTTTCTCTTGGTTTATTAACGTTGTAGTGAGACTCTGCATCAAAAGAACATGTCATCATCAATCATATTATGATAATAGAACATACATCATTATCAAGCACATACGCTACATCTAACATAATCAAAACACCAACAATACAACAACTACGCCAACAACAGATGAACATACCTTCGACAACTTTTGAAGCTTTTGACCAAAATAGCAGAGGATTTCGTGGCTAGATTAATGTTTAATTGGTTGCTTAAAAATACTCTGACATATGAGATTATTTGGTGCATCAATTTATGTGTAGGCATAATTCAAATGAACGGACTGTATATGTTGAAATTGGGTGGAAAAGTTCATGTCTCGTTTATTGTGTATAGGTTACAGAGTGAAACAATGGATATTAAAACCAATTCCATTTTAATAGCTACATACATTTTACTAGTTTGCCCCCTCTATCAATTAAAATATGGTTGCAAGTTCCTTTTATTTACTAATATGCCACCTTGTAACATCCACCATTGATCTTTGTCATCAATGGTTGTGATCTACTTCTCGCACTTCTCGTTAAAAGATTACTTCTCGCAAGATCCATCCCCATATATATATATATATATATATATTTATATATATAGGTAGGATTTAATTAGAACTCCTCTTAAAGAAAGAAATAAAGAACTAATAAAGAATTATTGTTAACTTCTTTTTAAAAATAGTTTGTAATGTTTTTTTCTTTCATCCTTTTAATAAGTTGATATTGTTTCTAAGAAAAATAAGTGTCAATGTAGTGCATATGTGTAATAGTGTTCATTTCGTATATAAAACAGTTTTTTATTGCATATAATACAAGACAACTGCATTAGACAATAAAACTATTGAATACATGAAAATCCAACACTATTGCTTATATGCAATATACATTATTGCATATATGTAATACAACACTAATGCACAAATGCACCTTCTAATAAGTTGATATTGTTTCTAAGAAAAAAAACTGTCAATGTAGTTGCATATGTGTAATAGTATGCATTTCATATATAAAATAGTTTTTTATTGGATATAATACAACATAACTGCATTAGACAAAAATACTACTGAATATATGCAAATCCAACACTATTGCTTATATGAAATATACATTATTGCATATATGTAATACAACACTAATGCACATATGCACTATATCAATTGTTTTTTTTTATTTTTGCATATAATAAAACACTATTACACATATAGCATAAAAATTTTTTCATATATGATATTTAACATTATTACACAAATAAAATACACACTATGAATATATGTAATAAAAAGTCGATGTATATATATATTTATATAAAAGAAATGTCTAAGAAGTGTAGGGAGTAATCTTGGCCATTGGATGGATTAAAACACATAGGAGTATGATTGTCCATAGATTGATTATATATTATTGGTATTAAAGTTATAGAGAAAAGATGGAATACGCTAATCCCTATCGTACAAAACCATACGCGACAACAGCAAGCGTCGATCTACACTTATCATTCAGTTGAAAGCGGTTGAGGAGATCCTGTGTATTTTTAAGCGAGAAGGTTACGATTGTCTTTTTGATTCCTCATTTAAATTTGGTAATTTGAGTATAAACGGTTACGATCCTGATATTTAGCTTAATCAAAATCAATTTCTTATTTTACGAAAAATATTTTGTACCAAAAACTTTAAATTGAGCTCTATTAAGTACACGAATCAGTTTTTCAAGCGATTTTTGTGATTTTAGGGGTTTGAAATGGAAGACGATCGCGAATATAAGTTTTTGTTGTGTTTGATTTAATCAACTGTAGATGTATTGACGATATGTTAGTTCTCATGAGAATCACATGATAATTGATTAATCTAGTTTGTGAGCGTGTTATGGGCGTGTTCATATTAGGACTGCCTTTTTATATTTGATGCTTCATAATATGAACGAATCATGAGCGTGTTGCTATATCTGATTATGAGCTGATTATAACGTTGTATAATATGAGCATCTTATGAGCATGTTAATATAAGGATTAGCGTAATATCATATGTATGTTAGTTCTCATGAGATCACATGATAATTGATTAGTCTAGTTTGTGAGCGTATTACGAGCGTGTTCATATTAGGACTGCCTTTGATTTTTGATGTTTCGTAATACGAACGTATCGTGAGCGTGTTACTATATCTGATTATGAGCTGATTATAACGATGTATAATATGAGCATCTTATGAGCGTGTTACTATTAGGATTGTTAAAATGGTTTGATTATAATTTTTGAGCGTGTTTTGAGCGTGTCTGGATTATAATTTTTTTTGATGTTTTGTGTAGATGAATCAAGTGTTTTGGTTGAAGGTCAAGGGGTTGATATCATTCCTGAAGTTGCTTCTTCATATAGACCTGTTAAAGGAATGAGGTACCTTCTTTACTTTAACAACCTTCTTCCCTGGTTTTTAGAAGTCTGAGTCTGAACTACTCTCTTCCACCTTTTTCCTCTTATTTGATACAAATTTGTTGATTGGAACTTCAAAGTCCGAATCAGAGTTTTCTTCAACATGTTTTGTCTTAAGCTTTTTGACTCCGGCATCAACTTGTTTTGTTTTAACCTTTCGCTTAACTGATCACACATAAAACTCAGATGTTAAATAACTTCAAAACGCTCATCAAACGCCTAATACTATATGCATAACTAGTTGTTCAGTTATCACAAACAAGCTTACCAAACGCTCATCAAACGCACAAGACTAGTTAAAGAACATGTTATTCAATTATCACAAACGCTCATCAAACGCTTAGACTATATGCAGAACCAGCTGTTCAGTTATCACAAACTAGCTTACCAAACGCTCATCAAACGCATAAGACCAGTTAAAGAACATGTTATTCAGTTATCACAAACGCTCATCAAACGCCTAATACTATATGCAGAACCAGTTGTTCAGTTACCACAAACAAGCTTACCAAACGGTCATCAAACGCACAAGACCAGTTAAAGAACATGTTATTCAGTTATCACAATGCTCATCAAACGCTTAGACTATATGCAGAACCAGTTGTTCAGTTATCACAAACTAGCTTACCAAACGCTCATCAAATGCACAAGAGTAGTTATTTAACACTTGGTATACATATATGATGAAATATACCCAAACGCTTTTTCATCCACTGTATAAAAACAAAAATTAAAAACAAATAATACAAGTTAACATAAAATTAAACCATAAAACGATTACATCCATTGATTGTTGTCAAACGCTCATGAAAACAACTGTTAAAACCTCTATAAAACCTAAATGGATTACAGGAATAATAAACAAACACCTGATTTATTAATAATCTGAGGTTTATCTTGTTTATTCTTTGATCTTAGTTCTTTCATTGAAGCAGATGAGTTAGGGTTCTTTGTTTTATCCATCTTCATTACGATTGAATGTAGTGTGCTTTAGTTGCTTCGTTGACGGAATAGTTGATAATTTTAGTTAATTGAATTAGTACGCTTTCTTCACCGAGATTAGTTTACGGTAATCGCTCTCTTAATTATTGAGAGTGATTTTAGGGAGAATAATTGACGATGTTACCCTTTGTGAAGAAAGAGGCGCATGTTTTAAAAAACTTGATCGAACGCTTGTTTGTGTCGCGTACTGTTTGTACGATAAGGGATTAATGTACGGTAACCGCGCCCTAAAGTTATAATTATGTTTTCCAAATAAACTCTAGCACTAAAATCTCTCTCCAAACTTCTTCCTTCCATGACGTCTCCCTCAAAACCCATCATTGTGGTCAACCCTAAATCCCTCATCGTGTTCGCCGCCACCATCAAATCCTTCGTTGTCCTCCAGGTACCTCAATTAATGAAGGGTTCGTAACCCTAACTCAAGAAGGCGACGACGGTAAGCAATACCATAATACGTGGGGGAGGTTCGAAGTTTTTTTGTTGGAATAAATGGTTTCGAAGGTGACAGATCAAGGTGAACCACAATTAATGGAAGCGCTACATTTGACGAAAGTGGTTGTTGTAGTGTTCGTTGGAGATTCGTAATCAATAGAGTTTTGGTCTGGTTGAACAAATCGAGAAATTGAAGAAAATGGTTTTGAAATTGAATATACAAAAATTGAGTTGGGGGTTTTATATGGGGAGATGTGTAGTCCAGATTTGTCAGTCCAATGGGAGAATACATGCGTAGATTTTTGTTGATTTTACATTTGTTTTCAGGTTGATGCAGTGAATGTGGATAATTTCTCTCACAAAGCTTGTATGCTTTGATAGATTTGGTTTTGATTCCACGATATGGAACTTTACAATTCTCGGAGTGAGCTACTGTGTTTATCTTTTAAAACGTGAGGCGATGACGATAGATGTTTCTGAATACTAAAACAATGTGTTTTAAATCATGAATGTCGGTTGCATGCCAGTGGTTTGAATAAGAACATACTTTATTTAATCATTAATGTTGTTTCTGATGTAAGAATTTTGATTACTTGTAGGTGTGTTTTTGTTCTTCGTGTTCTTGATGTTGTTATTAAAATTTGATTATTATTTGATTTAAAAAACATTATAATATATATTGTGATGTTCTTGGTGTTGTGTTTTTAATTTTGGATTAAAACATGATAATTACAGATTGATAATATTTCCATATATAGTGTAACACACTGTACGATTATGCCCCTAGCGTGTTATAAAACAAGTATAAAAATAAAATACTACCACGAATCTTAACCATTATATCACACAATCTAAAGCATCAGATCACTTCCTACACTTCTTAGACACACTTCACTTCTTATTCTAACCTCACCATTTATATATATATATATATATATATATATATATATATATATATATATATATATATATATATATATATATATATATATATATCCTTCAAGTTCTTAAATAATTTAACAGTTCTGTAACGATACTCATCCTATATATATATATATATATATATATATAAATGAAACCTTTAAAAGCTCTCTGGTTGCTCCATATATTCTCTCAAGCCACCAAATTGCATTAATTGTAAATGAAGGATTCTCATGCATTTGACCGAATTCACAGGTATGAGTCTCATCAAACCCAGATATTCTTTAAACGGGTTATAACATCTCATTAAATTAAAATTAACCTCATCAAATATTTTATAAACAAATCCTATAAAATTGGGATATAATAAAAATTAATATCCGAGTTCTTTAAAAATATATATATATATATTATTTATAATTAAAAACCAATTTTATAGTAAAAACAATAAGCGGGTCATGGGTCTCACCAAACTCAAATAACTTTTAAACTAAATTATAACATCTCATTTATTTGTGAAACTCTTTCATCATCAAATACAAAGTATACTATTAACTTTCGTACAATAAATAAAATTAAATTCCAAAAAATATATAAATATTATAAACGAATAATGTAAAACAACCCTCGTAATACGGGAATATCTGATTTTTTTAAAATATATATTATGTATAATCAAGAATTTATAATTAAGAAACAAGTATATAGTAAAAAAATAAGCGGGTCATGAGTCTCACCAAACCTATAGAGTTTTTAACTGGGTTATAATATCTCATTTATGAGTGGAACGATTTTATTATCAAATTCTAAATATTTTATTAACTTTCTTAAAATAAATAAAATTAAAATCTTAAAAATATAAATAAATATTAGAAACAAATAATATAAAACAACCCCCGAATACGGGGGTAAAATCTAGTGTGTGTGTGTGTGTGTGTATTACATGGTTTACTTGAAGACTGATTAAGTGTGTTAAATACAGATAAAAGACATGGGAGGTTTTCGGTCTACCATATATCTTTAGTACGACTAGTTTATGTTTTCTTGTTCATTAAGCTAGAAATCCTTGATCAGTCTTATTATATTGTAATTGTTGTATTTGTGATTCCTCACGATTGAGGCACAACAATAATAAAATACCCTAGTTACAGCTCGAGGATGTAGGTCAGACTAGACCGAACCGGGTAAATCTCACGTGTTTACCTTCACTTATTTTTTCTCTTGCGGTATTGTTTGTATTTGTGAATGTACCATATCCTAACACATGTCTCCTCGTCGAACTTAACTAGCCTCCTTCCATTGATATCCTAATATTTTTAAATTGTTTCATATTTAAAAGGCTTTCAAATTTAAGAAACTAAAATTCTTTTTGTTTCTTTCTTTTTTACATAATAATCTAAAAAGTTATCTTTTTGATTTCTAGGGTTTTTTTCAATTATCTGCAAATAGTTCTCACATAGATCGTTCATAATAAGTTAGAGCTTGCAAAAGGTACAACAATAATAAAATACCATAGTTACAGCCCGAGGATGTAGGTCAGACTAGACCGAACCGGGTAAATCTCACGTGTTTACCTTCATTTATTTTTCTCTTGCAGTATTGTTTGTATTTGTACATGTACTAGATCCTAACACATGTCTCCTCGTCGAACTTAACTAGCCTCCTTCTTCCATTGATATCGTAATATTGTTAAATTGTTTCATATTTAAAAGGCTTTCAAATTTAAGAAACTAAAATTCTTTTTGTTTTTTCTTTTTTACATAATAATCTATAAAGTTATCCATTTGATTTCTAGGGTTTATTTCAATAATCTGCAAACAGTTCTCACATAGATCGTTCATAATAAGTTAGAGCTTGCAAAAGGTACATCTGAGTTTATTATTTCAAATTAAGTATTTTAGTGGTTTTTTTTTTCTTGATGTCTTGTATCTGATTCAATCGGTCATGTGAAACTCGTTCTAGATGGAGTGTGGCAGTTTAATTTTCATACTTCCTGTTATTATCTTTCATCACTTCAAGAATCTACGTGAATTTGTACTCAAATTATTGCTTCATCTAAATGTGTAGTATGCAAGTTTTGTTTAACTATAATAATATGAACCATGATTGGAGGGATATTATTTTTCGTTTTGAGGGATTGGTATTGAATCACTACCCGTTATATATACTTTAGTGCTTCTATCAACAAACCAACTTAATTGATTATGGATAGTTTCATATTATATTGATATGATGGCAACAATGATGGTTATAATTTGCATAAAATCAAAAGGCCAACTTTCTGTTAACGGTTCTTAAAATTTGAACAAATATCTTTAGGATTTGTTTATTAAGATTCTAATAAAAGCGTTTATTTTTTTCGATATCTACCTTGCAAGTTGTCAAATCACAACTTTGTTAATCCATTTTAATAATATACGATAGTTATTTTATTAAAGATTCGGTGTTATTGAACATTTGTATCCAAAGATTCTTGGATAAAAGCATACCCTTTTGTTGGTTCCATCGAGCGAAAAGTTCATGGTTTTATTTTCACTTGATGAGTTACTCGCTCAGGTAAAAAGCAGGCCCAGTCCAAAGAGAGGATGACGAGGCTGACAGACTAGGTCTACTTTTCTGAGAGACCTATAATTAATATAAAAATATATACTTGTTGGGAGCAGATTTTTTATCCTCGGGATTGAACTTGATTCAAGGATTTCGACATAACCTGTCGATACAAATATTCTGAGGAAGGTATTTGACTAACTTATTTCTTGTTTGTTTTGCAGATAAGACCACATGTTTAATATGCTAATATGAACGTGGGTTTGCAACGGCTACTATTGAAACTTCGTCAACTTGAACGTCGGCAGCAACGAATAGTGGAGAACTTAGTCTAGGGTTTATCCCGGATTTCTCGGAATTTATGTTGTAACTTTTTCTTATTTAAACGAGCTGATAGAATCGACTAGAACACACACTTCACTTCTTTAGCTGCTAGCACTCATTGTAACACTTAGCATTCGATTTATTATCAGTTCCACCACTTGTAACCACATTTTTGTTATTAATAAATTTGACGGTGATAGTTTTCACCGTCCGGGGGTTTTTTGTGCCGGAGATTCTCACAATCAAGGGCTTTTTCCCTCGTAATCAAATCGTTGTGTTCACTCATTCTTAATCAAGCACTCTACCTCATGTACTAATTTGATCAAAAGTTACTTTGTTAATTTTTGACCGAAACAATTTGGCTCCCACCGTGGGGCAATCGGTGCTTTGATCATTATTAACCATCAATCTAAACCCTACTCATATCCACAACATGTCTTCCCAACCAAATAATGTTTCTTCTTCTGCAGCAGCTTCAGACTCCTCCGTGAGGCCTTCTATGCCTCCTCCTCCTGCTGGTGTTATTCCGAAGAAACCGGACAACACTCAGAAGAAAGCAGCTACTCCCGTGTTCTCAGGAGCGAGACCGTCTCCCCAGGATCTCATTATGGTGTCCAACAACGACCTTCTGTCTCTGTATAGACGGTTACAGGAACAGATGGATCGCCAGAACAAGACCAACCAGATGTTGTGAAGGAACTGGAAGATTTCAAGAAGGCCAAAAAGCCGGTGGAAGAGTTTACACCACTAATCCCAAGATACCTGGATTTCACTCCTTCAGTATCTTCAGGATTGGTGCGTCCGGAGTCGGCCATGGTGTACAATCCTAGATCCTCATCTTTCCAACAGTCTGGATCCTCAGGATTGTTCCATCAAGCCGGATCCTCAGGATTGTTCCATCAGACAGGATCCTCAGCTCCTTATCAGCAGGCGTTATTCTCAGGATTGTCGCAGCAAGGAGGACCCACAGGATCATTCCAGTAATCCGGATCCTCAGGTTTGTCCCACCAAACGGGATCCTCAGGTCTTTATCAGCAGGCGTTATCCTTAGGGTTTCAGCAACAAGCAAAATTATCAGGAGTGCCTCCATCAGGGTCCCTCAATCCTCAGCAGCCATTTGCTCAGACTCAGCAGTTTGCAGGGTCCTCTGAGGTGCACCAAGGAGACTTCATCCCGATGCAGGCTAACACTTCGGCCACTCCATTTGTCACTCCAGGAAATATTGTGTTTGGGGATGCAAGCTACAAACCCAGACTGTTCCTCAAAATACTAATCAGGGTAACACTTTCAATACAATTCCCTTTAATGCTAATCAAGGATTTTTGAATGATGCAGGCATAAGTTCAAGTTTAGCCTGGGAATTACAGAAGCTTAAGGACATGATATCAAATGTTCCTGGTGTAATCCGTCCCATAGCTGAAGTCCCCACTGATAGTCACATAATATCCCGATTTGTACCATCTATTGGTAACGTACAGATCCCTAAACGGTTTCAAACCCAAATATGAAGCTATATGATGGTTCGATGGACCCCGAGGAACACGTTGCACAGTATAGAGAGCGCATGGAGATCAACCCAATCCCGATGGAAATCAAGGAAGCATGTCTTTGCAAAGGATTTGGGTCTACCTTGACTGGAGCAGCCATGAAATGGTTACTGAGTATTCCTCCTAATACTATCACTTCCTTTTCTCATTAAATTAACTTGTTCAATAACCAATTTTCTTTCAGTAGAACATTTGAGAAAATGACAGGTGATCTTTACAGGGTTACCCAGAATCCTGGGGAATCCTTGAGAAATTTTATTACCAGGTTTAGTAAGGAGTCGCTAGAGATTCCAAATCTAAATCCGGCTTCGGCAGTGGAAGCTCTTAAGTTGGGGTTAGAAAAAGACTCATCTTTCTATGATGATCTTGTTATGACTCCATGCAGGTCATTAGATGAAGCAAGAAGCAGAGCCCTAAGGTTTATCAGGCTAGAAGACGATAAGAAAAACTTTAAAAAGATCGATATCCCGAAGTATGATCAGACGAACAGGAAGGCCGAATCCCCGTGAAAATCATATCGATCAAAGCCTTACTATAAGCCTGATAACCCCAGGATCAATGCAGTAGATGATGAAGATGATGAACAATATCCTAAGGTCTCTGAATATTCTTTTTCTATTGATATTGGTGGATTAATGTGTGCCATGCAGGATTTAGGTGAGAAAGACAGGTGGCCAAAAAAGATGGAAACACAAGGAGCCTAGAAAGACAAATCAAAGTGGTGTGCCTTCCACGAAGACTTTGGGTACTTAACTGATGATTGCATTGCACTCAGAAGGGAGATCAGCAATCTTCTCAGCAAGGGCCACTTGAAATAGCTACTTGGCAGGAAACAGGGAAGAGAGCAAAATCCTGAAAAAGTTACTGAAAAGCCGACTCCTCCACCAACGGATGCAAAAACAATTATGTTCATATACGGAGGATTTGACATCTGTGGAACCTCTTATTCTGCTGAAAAAAGAAATGCTAACCAAAGAAAGTTATAAGTGGTTGACAGACCAACAAAGACAACTATTCTCACTCAAGCGAAGACCATATCCTTTGATGAAAGCGATAGAGTCAATATTCAGGATCCTCACCATGATAGTTTGGTAATAACATTATATGTGGCTAACCATTATGTGCGCAAGATCCTCATAGATGGTGGAAGCTCTGTCAACATTATTCAACTAGATGTGCTGAGAAAGATGAATATTCCTGAGGACGAGATTATCCTCAGTTCCTCAGTATTGGTTGGATTCAATGGAGAAACTAAGAATACTATTGGGGATATCAAGCTCCCACTATATTTCGAAGGGGTAAATAAAATGCAAAAATTTTGTGTTATTGACTGTTTGTCTTGTTGCAATATTATATTAGGCAGGCGCTGGATACACGACATGGAAGTGTTCCCCTCCACTTACCACCAGTGTGTGAAACTCCCAAGTCCGTGGGGAGTTATCAAAATCATCAGTGATCAACAAGATGCAAAGAATTGCTACACGTCTTCTATGAAGTGTACTACCAAATTCCAGCAGGCGTAGCAATTACAGAGGCCAGCACGAGACATAATGGAGGCCAGGGAACAAGAAATTAAAGAAGTTCTTCCTTATCCCGAGGATCCTGAAGTCAAAGTGCTGATAGGAACGAGCATTCCTGACTATATTGAGTTAAAATTGCTCAATTTCCTCAAGTCAAGACTGTCAACATTTGCATGGAAACATGAAGATATGACAGGTATTTTCAAATATATTATAACACATAAACTTGGAATTTATAATTCTTTCAGGCTGATCCATCAAAAGAGAAGAAAGTTTGCACCTGAGAGAAACATAATAATCCAAGAAGAGGTTGAAAGACTCTTGAAGGAAAATATGATTAGGGAAGTCCAATATCCCCGATGGTTAGCAAATGTGGTGGTTGTGCAGAAAAATAATGGAAAATGGAGAGTTTGTATGAATTTCACAGACTTGAATAAATCTTGCCCTAAGGATCCATTCCCTCTACCACACATAGATTTAATGGTAGACGCTACAGCTGGCCACGAAATGCTGACATTTATGAACGCATCCTCAGGATTTCAGCAAATCCAAATGGAGCCCTCAGATCAAGAAGACACAGCCTTCATGACTTCCACATGTATTTACTGTTATATTTCTATGCCCTTTGGACTTAGAAATGCAGGTGCAACCTATCAGAGGTTACTTAACATGATGTACAAAGAGCAACTGGGGGACACGATGGAAGTTTATATCGATGATATGGTGGTGAAGTCCAAGAAAGCTGAGGATCACCTCCAGGATCTCAAGACTGCATTTGATATCCTCGACAAATATAACATGAAGCTGAACCCTGCAAAGTGCCATTTCGGAGTGAAGGCTGGCAAATTCTTGGGATACATGGTCACCTAAATGGGGATAGAGGCGAGTCCAGAGCAGATACAAGCTATCCTGAATCCGAAATCCCCAACATCATTCAAAGATGTTAAAGGCTAACTGGCAGGATAGCGGCACTCAACATATTCATATCCAAATCCTCAAAAAAGTGCAAAGAATTTTATGATACCCTGAGGAAAAATAAGAAGTTCGAATGGACCAGTAAGCATGAGGAAGCTTTAATGTCCTTAAAAGCTTATCTTTCCTCTGCTCCTCTACTGGTAAAACCCGAAGAAGGTGAACCTCGATCTCTATATTTGGCTGTATCAAATAATGTTGTAAGTGCAGTTGTAACATCCCAAAACTTCAATAAATAATATTTTATACATTATCTCTTATGGTGGACAAGTTTACTTAAGATGGTAAACAAAATATTAATAGGGGGAAAGATAAGTAGGCTAGATTAGAGGGATTAATAATGGACTAGATAAGGAAAGATGGGCCTTAGGTCCATGGGCTTAAGGGAGTATAAATACCCCTTAAACCCTAGATCTTTCCATTTCCATCCATTTTATCCATCTTATTCTCCCTACACCTCCATAACACCATCAACCTTTCCAAATTCGGCCGCAAGCTAGAACAAGAAACTGAGATCAAAAATCAAACCTTTATTTCTAGATATTCGGGATACAAGCTAGATACAAGATCAATACTTCATAACAAGCTAGCCGTAACCTACTAACCGTATAAAGGTACGTACTTTACGCTTAAAGGTTACATTTTTATGAACGTTTTGCCATGAAGCTTAACCCTAGAGTAGATCGGGTCTAGTTAGTTCATAAAGTAGCAAACTTGATGATTAATATGGACGGAAAGGCTTATGGTTAGGTACGGCTCACGAATGGAACCCTAGACCAAGTTTAAAGAACGTTTTAGGATTTAAGGGTCCAAACTTTATACCTAAAAATAGACTAGATCTTGGTGAAGGTCTACTAACGGGTGTAAAACGATTACGGGTGATGATAATATAGGATTAATGGTTCATGATTTGAACCATAGAGCAAGTTAGCTGGGCATGGTGGGAACCTATGTTAGAAAATAAACCAAGCTGGGGGTTTTTGGCCAACTGTGAAGACCCTTGGTCAAACCATGTGGTTCTCGGCCAAGTTTGGGAATCCGTGGTCAACCTTTATGGTTTTCGGTCAAACAGGACAGCCAACGAGGGTTCTCGGCCCAGAGTTCTCGGCCAAAAACATGGGTTTTCAGTCAAACCAAGGTTCTCGGTCAACCATGGGTTTTTTGCTAGGGTTCTCGGCTGACCAGTCTATGCTTGGTTGGGCCTAGACCCAGTTGGGCCCAGTTGCGATTCTGAACAGCATAGTGACCCAACCAAAATGCTAAGCCCATATCTTATTTGACCGAACTAAACCATTGTTATAAATTAAACCAAGACAAGTTCAACTTAGAAATATGATACCAACTTAATTAGTTAGATGGTTAATTAACGAATATATATTTAACAGTTAGCCGAATTCAGTTAAAGAATGGAATTATGATAAATGCCGAGCGCAACAGGATCCAGGTGAGTTTCTAGTCCGACTTCCTTGTTATGTTTTCGGGGCTGTGTGCATACTCGATGTGACAGTTAATACACTTAACTTAAATGGTAAGTGAATGCCATGTATGATATATGTGTTAGATACGATTGATTGCTTGTCGGTACGTGAACGATCTTCGGATATTGCATGTATTTCCAAGAATAGTGACGATTGTCTCCTTGTATGGATATTAAATGATAGCTTATATATAGAGTTCTCTCTACGGATTATATATAGAGTGTTCCTTAAATGGAAAGCATACTGTTCCTTTAATGGAAAGCCCAGTGTTCCTTTGATGGAAAGCATAGTGTTCCTTTAATGGAAAGCCCAATGTTCCTTTAATGGAAAGCCTAGTGTTCCTTTAATAGAAAGCATAGCGTTCCTTCTATGGAAGTATATAGGATATTCCTTCTATGGAAAATATATATATATATATATATATATATAGTGTCCTTTTATGGAGAATATAAATAGTAGGGGTTATAGTATTAGTTCTTTTAATAGATATTATGTGACGTTCCTCTTATGGATATTTATACAAGGTTAAGATACGTATGTATGTAAGATATGTTTATGTATTGTATGTCGCCTGATTAACTAGAACTCACTCAGCATAGCTGACTTTTAGTATGCACGCAGGTGAATACGATTAAAGAGCTAGCATGAGGTTGGCACATGGCATGGATCGAACGGCTGGAATTTGAAGATGGAAGAAATGATGTTTTAATATGATGATTTATGTTATGGTTTTTAAGAAAAGATTAAATGTGTTGTAATAAACGGTTAAAGTTTTATATTCCACGAAAGTTTTAATTAACTCTGATATTTAGAACCGTGTTTATGAGTAAATCCAACGACCAATGTGAGGCACCGATAACGGGGCCTTACAGCAGTTCTGGCTAAGGATCTCGAAGGTCAACAAGATCCCATCTATTATGTAAGTAAAAGTCTTTTGGATGCTGAAACCAGGTATTCTTATCTTGAGAAATTAATATTAGCACTTATTATAGCATCTACTAAACTTAGACATTATTTTGAAACTCACCCTATATGTGTTAAAACTAATTACCCTATTAAGTCTGTTTTGATAAAACCAGAAATGTCAGGTAGAATGGCAAAATGGGTTGTGAAGCTAAGCGCATATGATATAGCATATGAACCTAAGACTACCATCAAATCCCAGGCATTAGCAGACTTTGTGGCTGATTTCACCAGGGAACTCAAAGAAGAGGCAGACTTGGAAGTCCAACAACTTGAAGAAACCAAAGATAAGTGGACTCTATTCACTGATGGTGCTTCAAACATTAGAGGAACAGGTCTCGGGATCCTGGTGAAATCGCGACAGGGGGACATTATACCTCAATCGGTATCCTGCGCATTTCAAGCTACAAATAACGAGGCAGAATACGAAGCTTTGATAGCAGGATTACAATTAGCAATCGACATGAAAATCAGGTTTACTCAAGTACATGTTGATTCATTATTATTAACTAATTATTTTAATGGTTCATATACTATAAGGGGAGAAAAACTAATGAAATATTTAGAGCTAGTCAAAAAACTAGCAAAGTGTTTCGAAATGTTTGATATTTCACAGGTACCTAGAGAAGAGAACGTTGAAGCAGATGCCCTAGCATATTTAGCCTCATCCTTCAGGGTGCCGGAGGTGTCATGATCCCCATCATACATATCTTGAGCCCAGCAATAGGAGAGCAAGGTGTCAATGAAATATCAGACAATAATGAAGATATGGGAGTCATAAATCTTGAGGATAATGAAAGTTCTTGGATTATCCCGATCAGGAAATATATTCAGGATGGAGTTATCCCCAAGGATGAAAACCCAAGAGCTTTTCGCACAAAGGTAATCCCATATACTATAATGAATGATATATTATATAGAAAATCTCTTGCGAAGGCAGAAGCTCAAGAAGTTCTTCAGGATATCCACGAAGGAGATTGTGGGAATCACACTGGGGTCAGAGCACTATTCTCCAAAATCCTGAGGACAGGATATTTTTGGCCAACGATGAAGAGGGATGCTATGAACTATTCTCAGAAATGTTATGCATGCCAAAGACACAGCAACATCTTGCACCAGCCAGCAGAACCCTTGTATCTTATTATATCCCCTTGGCCTTTCATGAAGTGGGGAATGGATATTGTGGGAAAACTACCCATAGCTCTAGGAGGAAGAGTCTTTATACTGGCTATGACATTATTTCTCGAAATGGATTGAAGCGGAGGCCTTTGTTCAAGTCAGAGAGAAAGAGGTTATCTCATTCATCAAGCGCAATATCCTAACAAGATTTGGAATCCCGGCAGAGATAGTGTGTGACAATGGCTCGCAGTTCATTGGCAAGAGAACAACTAACTTCTATGCCAGTTGGGGAATCAAGATGGTCACCTCAACACCTGTCCATCCTCAGGCTAACGGTCAGGCCGAGTCAAGCAACAAAATCATTATCAATAACCTGAAGAAAAAGTTGGGGTCTAAGAAAGGAAAGTGGGCCGAGGAACTACTTTTTGTTCTTTGGGCAGATAAGACCACTTCAAAGAATGCTACTGGTCAGAATCCTTTCTCATTGGTATTTGGAGTTGAAGAAGTTATCCCGACAGAGATGGTTATCCCTACAGCTAGAGTCAGTTATCAGAATCCTGAAGATAATACTCAAAGTCTACTTGAAGATCTGGATGCAGTAGAAGAACTCAGGGATTTAGCAAAAGTCAGAATGGCCTCTTATCAGCAAAAGATAGAGAAGTCCTACAACAAGAATATCAGGGTTCGTAGATTTCAAGAAGGGAATTTGGTTCTCCGAAAAGATTTTCAGAATACTACAAATCCTGCGGATGGGAAGCTTGCACCAAAGTGGGAAGGTCCTTACTTGATTGAGTCAGAAGCAGGAAAGGGGGCATACATATTGTCTACGTTAGATGGTGACTTATTACCAAGGGCTTGTAACGCTATCCACCTCAAAAAATATTTTATGTAAGACTTCTATCCCAAGGATAATTTAACAAGGATGTTAAACAACTAAGGTATGTATTCGAATTTATATTTGTATTCATTTTCAATATTATTATTCTTTTATCATGGTACTGACTTAAGCATCGGAGGGGTGTTAGCAAGGCTAGCACCCACCCCTCACTTAGATTTGACGGTTTTTGTAGCCTAAAGATATGTGGTATACCCACATGGAATGAACTTAACAAGGGCCTTGTCGCCAGTTTATTCCTAAGATTTAAGAGGTTTTCATCTCTTCTATGGGCCTTATCGCCAGTTTCTTTGGTCCTTGCCGCCAGTTAAGGTATTATTCAATGCCTTCTAAGGTTTAAGGGGTTTTCACCTCTTCTTAAGGTCGCCTGTAGCGCACGTTTATTCAGCCGTAGTTTGAGAGACGGGGCCAGCACATGAAATATAGTGACTTGTTACCTCGTTATCCTCAGCTATTGGTTTGAATCTCAAGTTTATGGTAGACGTACCATTTCCTAAGGTTTAAGGGGTTTTCACCTCTTCTAAGGGCCTTGTCGCCAGTTTATTCCTAAGGTTTAATGGGTTTTCACCTCTTCTAAGGGCCTTGTCGCCAGTTTGTTTAGTCCTTGTCTCCAGTTTGTTTAGGCCTTGTCTCCAGTTTGTTTAGGCCTTGTCGCCAGTTTGTTTGGGCCTTGTCGCCAGTTTGTTTAGGCCTTGTCGCCAGTTTATTGAGTCCTTGTCGCCAGAATTTCTGAAGTTATTTTCAGGATAATGTTAATATTACAGGTCTATCAATATGTTTCTAGAATTGGAAGTACATTATGAAGAATATTCTTATTGCAAGGATAAAATGATTTATACCTTATCAGAGTTAGTTGCTATATGATTTTGGTATGACTTCATATTTGTGTATATTGTTTGTTTCATATTGCTTGCCTTATTTACAAGGTGAACTTTATGACTTAGTGTTGGTTTATTGAATTAGACCTAATTTGTTAAGAAAATTCACCTAGATTTTTACATCCTAATGAAATCGATTCTTTTTTCTGAGGATTTGATAACGTAAACAAAGATAAAATACCAACATAAGTCATAAAAAGTTGTTATACTAATATCGTACTGCAAGAAAGGATGATTCAGGTTTCACTCAAAACGGAGCCCATCCACCTGAACCATCAGATTGTTCAAAAGCAGAAAATAAAAGTCGGTTTGGGCTTCGTCTTGAACCAGGATCCCTCCACCCAAACCATTATCCTAGGCATATTATATTATCCGTACACAACCAAAATAAAAATTGTTCAAACAGCCATTAGAAACACATTAAAACAACCTGCAAACCAGGTTCAAACCTTGTCACTTTCACCATGATCACCCTCATTCTTCTCCGATTCCGTCACCTCACTAACCTTCGTCTCCTTCATCTCCTCACTAGCACCTGTCTCCTTAATCACCTCAGAGGTACCTGCCACATCAGCTTCTTCAACCTTCTCACCCCTCAACATCTTCAGCTTCTTTCTCCAAGCCGCAGAGTTCCAAGAATACATCACATAGCCCTTCTCTTACACCTCCTCTGACATCTTGAGCATTGACTCCAGGATACTGGTGGCTGCAGACTTCTTAGCCTCTTCAATAAACTCGGTCTTCTCCAACTCAAATGAAGTTCTGAGGTCCACAATCTCTTTGTCCTTCTTTTTGAGAAGCTTGTTCTTTGCGACAGCTGCATGTAGAAGATCGGCAATCTTGACCGCGGCCTCTTTTAGAGCCAATTCAGCATCTTGGGATCTCTGATGGTAACCTTCGGTTCTCTGTTATCCCCAAACTAACATAAGTTTTTCTGCAGATTACTATTTTCAGGATAAACGAAGATACTTAATGTTCGAAGAAAGTTGGTGAGAGCTTGCAACTTTTCTACAGCATCGGTAGCGCTCATGTCGGCAAAGGGCTCGGTTTCAGCTGAAGTGGTGACCTTCCTTTTCTTCTGGACAGCGCTCTTTTGATGAGTCTTTGGAACCCTCACCTTCGGGGAAAGGGTCTTGTAATGTTCCTGTTTCACCATGGTCCTGTCCTCGATTAGATCGTCCACGTCAACTAAGCTGAAGGAAGATTTTGGCTTTGGCATCTCAGCACAATGATTTATCAAGTTATTCTCGAGAAAGTGAAATCCTAAGAATTATATGAAATACCCAAGATACTTACCAGAAAACATACTTTCAAGAGACTTCGCAGCAGTCACGCTTGTTTCCCCTGTTTCTTCTTCTAACCAAAATTCCCTATCTTGTGCTGGAATTTTGAACAACGCCTTGAGCCTTCGATTCGTGTCTTTCATGTACCTTATTATATCCTTAAACACAACTGCAAAAAAGAAATCATATTAACATAAACCGCTTGCAAACAGAAATTCTATCCTAAGGATTTCCTACCCTTGTGAACCCATTTAACAGGAAAGTTTACTCCATCGGGAATAGAGTCACGGCGAACGAAAAGAATTTTTTCTTCCAATCGTGATCACTACCAGACACTTTGGGGACAATGTAAAGGCGACTGGATTTGGAATGAAGGCAACAGCGGTGAGATCTGTGTGTACGGAGGTTATAGGTTGCGGCTATCTCATGGATTCCTATGGACAGTTCATATGTTCTATTCAGGAGATCTACTGTAGACAGGACTCTCCACACCATTGGCATGACTTGAGAGTAAGAGAGCCCGGTAATGTCGAAGAACTCCTTAATGAACGGAGAAAATGGATACGAAAGGCCGATCGAGAAGGGATAATAAAAAAAGCAAACCCAGGTTTTGGAAGAAAAGTCAGCTTTGGCTTTGGGGTCGAATGGTCTGATAACATCCTTGGTAGGTAATAAGCCAGAATCTTTGAGAAACCGAATATCGAGGTCGTTGAAAAGACACTGATCCTCATCAGTGGCGGGGATGTGACCCTGGTCGAAAAAATCTCAGAGGTTGCGAAAGAGTAAGGATTGAGCAATCGGGGGGGTTCTTTTTCTCATTATCGTTCTAATAAAAAAGAAGCTTCGGAAATTTAAGAAGATGAAAGAGAAAGAGACTGGCCTGGATATCAAGCGAAGGAGAAAGTATTGTGATTTAGAAATGTGGAAATGGGTTAATTATAACCTAAAAGGACGGTTATAGGGTTTCCTCGATTCGCGTGCCGCCCTTTTAAATCGCAGAGATATATTGATTTTAAAATTCAAAATATTTACAGCTGTCACGCGCTAACTGTAAAAATTGGGGGCAATTATTGGGAGCAGATTTTTTATCCTCAGGATTGAACTTGATTCAAGGATTTCGACCTATCCTGCCGATACAAATATTCTGAGGAAGGTATTTGACTAATTCAGTTGTCCTTTATTATTTCTTTTTTATTTTGCAGATAAGACCACATGTTTAATATGCTAGTATGAACGTGGGTTTGCAACGGCTACTATTGAAACTTCATCAACTTGAACGTGGGCAGCAACGAATAGTGGAGGACTTAGTCTAGTGTTTATCCCGGATTTCCCGGAATATCTGTTGTAACTTTTTCTCATTTAAACGAGCTGATAGAATCGACTAGAACACACACTTCACTGCTTTAGCTGCTAGCACTCATTGTAACACTTAGCATTCGATTTATTATCAGCTCCAACACTTGTAACCACCTTTTTATTATTAATAAATTTGACGGAGATAGTTTTCACCGTCCGGGGTTTTTTTTGTGCCGGAGATTCTCACAATCAAGGGTTTTTTCCCTCGTAATCAAATCGTTGTGTTCACTCATTCTTAATCAAGCACTCTACCTCACGTACTAATTTGATCAAAAGTTACTTTGTTAATTTTTGACTGAAACAATACTGTATATTTATATATATTATTTTGTTTTAAAGCAAAAGCCTACAAATGACTCATTTGCTGAATTGAAAGAGTGCTAGACTATGAAATCAAAGGTCTTGGAATCAATTTTCACAAGTGGTGTTCTTTTTTGGGAATATCTTAAAAACTAATAACCAAGTTTCAAAAGTGTTCTAATTATGTCACTCTTTAAATTTTTGCTCAAATCGGGTCACTAAATCTTCAAATCGGGCAACATCGGATTTTTTTGCGTCAACTGAGCAGTGGAGGAGAAGATGTGGGGTTGGGGCTTAAAATGTATGTAGTTTTATATTAAAGTTAGTAACTTTATTGTAAAAGTTTTTTATACTTGAGTGATCTCATTAGAACATTTTAAAATTTGGTTATTATTCTACAAAATTATCCCTTTTTTATGTATAAAAAACATGGGTTCAATTCTCACACACAGTTGTTTTCAAATTGAATCTCCATTCAATTACTTTGTGCATTATATTTCTCTTACCAAACTAATTTCTAATCGAATGGGCATTCGATTACAATTCCCTATGACCACTTTGCATATCAACACATTTTCAATCGAATAAATATTCGATTACCTTTCCCTTAAAAATTCTCAATCCAAACCATTTCTTGTCGAGTACACACTCGATTATATATCCACTCGATTATATCATCCTTAAAAACACTTTTCAAGCCCAGCGAATTCTAATCGAATACAACAGATTAGACTAGGATTCTGAATGTTTCCAAACACCATATACTCAACCTCCTTTTCATTTTCTGGGTTCAAACACACTCAATATGAACTTCTAGGTAAGCATAACTCATATACAAACAAGATTTTTGGGTTAATTAACCCCAAAATGGTTCGATAAATCCTAAAATTACAAAAAACTGTACAAATCCTAACAAAATCTCATTTAAATCAAAACTAACACTCCTAATGATATCGTAAACAAGAATATAACATAAAATTAACCAACAAACATCATATAAAAACCCAATAGGATTCTAACAATTTCGCTTGGAACTGTTCTTGAGGCTAGAAACAAGAACAAGATGAAGATGATGAAATAAAGTAAACCAAGGGTGGAGGATCCATCTTGTATGATGTTTAAGTGTGATTAAGACAAGAAGATTGTTGTTCGAGAAATTTTGTATCTAGGGTTTCTTCAAGAGTAGGACAGCGGGAGGCGGTGAAAAATAGAGAAAAGGTACAGAGAGAAAGTGAGAGTTGATACGATAAAATTTTGAAAATGAAAGATATTTTGGGTTGGCCCTATTTATAGGGTCAGCCTATCTCGTCATAGGTTCAAAACATCTCGAGTTTTAAACAATTTTACACTCTCGACCCCAAACTCTGAAAATATTTAGAAATTCAGACCAGCAAAACATTTATCCACCGAATCCGAACACTTTAAATATATACAAGATATATTTTGTTGGGTCTACAGTTAACAAACTTTGCAAAAAGGACGTTTACATTGAACTCAATATTCAAACAAAGTAAAGACCATTTTTTTTAAGTTTGAGAAAAATTAAAACAAAAGAAAAAAATTAAAAACTTAAAAAATAAATAATACAATCTTAAAGATTCTTAAGATGTAAACAAAACAAGAAAACAAAAGAAAATTTAAAAATAAATTTGAAGTAAAGATGAAATTAATATTATATTAATTATATTAATTTTAAAGTTAAATAATTTACATATTTTTGTGAGAAAGTTCTTGATGTGGAATCACATTTTCTATAATGTCCTAGATCGCACTTCTATTTGGATATTATTACGCCAAGAATCCAAAGTCGATTGTAGATATATTAATCATTTGTTCATTTACACGGCCCGCGAGCCGATCAAATCCGCTACTGCATGCTAAACAGTTACTGACTGAATCCTTGTTGCATCATCCCCGCACCGCAAACCGAACTCATACTGACCACATTTCCATTGCGTCCCCGCCGCAACGCGTGGGCACACCTACCACACTACAAAAAAAAAGTTAGCAATAGACACTAAATTATGAGACACTGATATTTTAGTCTCGAATACGTATTATCTGGGACTGATTTATCAGTTTCTAATAAATTTGGGGACTGATTTTTATGTGACTGATGTTGGTGACTGAAAATCAGTCACTAATTTTATTTGAGACTAGATTTCAGTCACAAATATGTTTAGCCATTATAAGGTTTTGGTTGGAAATTTATTGGTGACTGAATTCCGGTCTCTAATACAAGATGAACAATGGCACAAAGGTATGGCAATTGATTTTCAGTTTCCAACATGGACGTATTGTATTAGAGACTAAAAAACAGTTCTTAATATTTCCAATCGGATTGACTTAGGGACTGATGTTCAGTATTTGACACGTTTTGTATACGAAAAGAGTAAATATTGTTTTTTAGTCTCTAATTATTTACGCAAATTCTATAACTACTAGAGGCGGCAAAATCAGTCTAAAAAATAATGTATCATACCTTATTTGGGACTAAGGTCTAAAAAATAACTACTAAGAATTTATGTAAATCTAGGTTTGAATATATATATTGGGTAAGGTTAACGTAAAAAACAATAGTTTTGTGAGAAACATAAGAATAGATATAGACCCTTGGATCTAGGATCTAGTGGTTGAGATTGGTAGTTTCTAAAAGTTGTATAGTTTCCTATTTACATGGTATAGTGTCATATTTAGGTGGCACACTTTATTTTAAAGCCTTCTCACACTTCTTACAAAACAATTGTTTTTTATTTAAACCCTTTACTATATATATATATATAAACCTAGATTTACATAATTTCTTGTTTAAAAATCAAATACAAGCTTTTTAAGGATATTTAAACTAATAATATTCTAATTTAATTTTTCATTATAATGAGATTTAAAAATTTTATTGATTTCCAAATCCGTTATATGCCTGTTTTATCGTTGTTTTTATTCGTTTATTCTCGTTAGATTACTCATCTGGTTATACATTTAAATATATACCAAATTAGTCGGGAATCCTCACAGAACCGACTAACTCACTTAAGTAGTCTACTTCTTACCCCATCTGTATTTCATGTGAGCTTCATAATTCTGTTTTTAATTTTAACGTTTGGGGTGTAGCATGTATAAGATTTCAACATTTATTCATTTTCACTACAATTCACTTACATCTATTTATATGCTATTTTTTTCAAGTTTTGTTTGTTTATACTTTACATGACTAAGTGCTATATGTTTACTTTATTGTTGATAGAAACACATACTCATACTCGTAGTGGAAGGGTCCGACGGACATACCCACGCCTCTTATTAATTTTGCCTTGTGTCTAATAGAACGGAGGTCCCATTATCCTTATTAGTTTGTCTTTGTGCTATATTGAGCCGAACTTTTATTTTTATTTTCGCATTACTTTCATGAACTGTTAAATACATTGAATACATGTGAATTGTCATTTTCAAATAATATATATAAGAAAACTTATGAAGAATCACCAACATTCGTGTTAGCCCGATATACATATTTTAACGATGCTACAGGTTTAAACACATGAAGATTGGACATGAAGCAAGACTAGTAGACTTTAGGCTATTAGCAAATAAACGGGTATTTTTCATGTATGTGTTATCTTTTTTTTTTTTTGCAGCCTTGTATGTGTACTGGTATTTGAATTTAAATTGAATAAATTATATTGTCACATTTAATAGTGTCATTGTGCGATGAAAAATCACGTTGCGCCCCGACGTTATTCTGTTGTTTGATCAAGGTGTGATAGGAACTCTGTATCATATGCCTAAAAAATTCATTCATTCAAGTGAATAGGATGTAGAAGAGCTTCAAAGAAATAATTTGAGATAAACGTTATCAATAGAGGGAAACCCAAAGTGAAAGATTTTGAATGATCGGGTTGTTCATGAAGATGTGTGACGGAGTCAAATGTAAACAGAGTTATGCTTTACTAGTGCTGATGGATAGCTGATAACTTGCTTCTGATTGTTGAAAGATTGTTCTAGATCATATGCTACTTGGATGATCAGAGTGATCACATGGACATACTTACTTAGAAAGGGAGATCTGATACAAGAAGTTTAAAGTTATTAGTTTGCTTACCAGACTGAGAGATTTTCCAGTCTGCACAAGCCCGAGAATTGTCAGTCAAGGTGGAGTTTGTTAGTACATTTATTGTGACTGATGATTTGTAGTCCATATTCAGCATTCAATAACAACTGAAATGAGGAGTTTGTTAGTATAATATTTGTTGTATGTAGCTGTTTGAATAGGCTATGGGTAGTTTATGGATTCCATATGATTGTATATATGGTCTATACGATTAGTGTGTTATGGGTATAGAGTCCATACACTTAGATTGTTCCCTTACGCCTAGTTTAGTGCTCCATACGTTGAGTATGATTCCATTTGTTTATAGTGCTAAGCGAATGGCAGGCCATACGCTTGTGATGTAAGCATATGGGTGGGCTTCCTAAATAAGGCATGATTCTTAGTGAATGAGGTAGGGTTTTGGCCATTCTATTTAGATTTGTACCGTTACCATGCCAAAATCTCTTTAGAATGATAGGTAGCCATGAAGTGCACATCGTGGCAGATCGAGCATAATCGAGAGTGTATGTATGCATATATTAAATGTGATCATTCAATTAAACGTGTATGAGAATAAACAAACATTTGGCTCGAATCATTCTTAATCGTCTCATAGATCTTTTCGGTCGTGTCATGTAATCGCAATCGGATCATGTTGAGTAATCAACGGTTTCTCAACACACTTCTCAAGTACTCTCATTTTTTTTAATAAAACATAAAACTACATTCATTTTTTAACATTAATTAAAAAAACACAATTAGAATGCTTCTACTTCGGACATCTCGACAATTGTGGTTGCGTAGAATCTGTGGAATTTCGTAACCATTTTTTTTACCAGCCCACTTTGAATTAACTTGGTACGTGATACGATCGCGTATACCTCCATTTTGTTGACAGGCTTCTTGAATTATAGACTGAAATAGGTTTCGCGATACCATGTTGTTGTTGTTATTAGTCACGTGCATCTAAGCCGTTGCCAAAGGGAACTCGTCATCATCGCTCTAAGTAAACGGTTGTGTTTTCGGTGGAATTTCTTGATGATTTGAAATAATAAATGTATTTTGAGAAAGTATGGATGATGAAAAAATGAAAGTATTTGTGTAAAATTTTCTTGAATAAGGTTAAGTTTATAAGGTAAAATTTTATTCATTTTTTTTAATCCAAACGGCCTTCTCTAACGATAAATTTCTCGGCTTCTACACCCCAATTTTCCCTATCCTAAATCGGCAAACATTAACGGTAATAGTGTTACCTAATTCGGGTACCCTAGTGGATGATGGGTACCCGTGGGCGCCCCTCTCCCCATTACGAGTACTCATGTAGGGATAAATAAGAGGGTTGGAATTATTAATGGTCAATTAATAAGCACCTTATATTATTTTAACAAGTTGAAGTGTGCAAAGTTTTATTAAAACGCATACTTAGGCTAAGGGGTACACCCCTTAACATCATTCTTCTCATTTGTCACGTCAGTTTTTCTTACATCATTCAACACCCTTCAACCAAGGAAATACATCATTCTCCATCATTCCATTATTTAATAATAAAAAGAATTAAAAAAGAAAATAAAATAAGAAAATAATGATTGGTTAAACCCACAAATGAGAGGGAATGACATTACTGATCATGGTCAGTATTATCAGGTCATGCATGACCATTTTATAGGGGGGGGGGGGTATTCCAAGGAGACCCCTTTCGTGAGGGGTGTGATATAGGCAGCCACAAAGAATCAATGTGTATCTCAACTGGTTTATACCGTTTGGCCTTATCTGTAAATGAGATGAACTTTAATAAATGTCTTATGGCGAGTAGGGCGAACTGCGAAATAGCAAAACATCTCTTAGGCTATGTGTAGTGGAGGGGCTACAAAATGGGGCATCTTGCGCCATGTGGCGCCCAGTCAGCAAAGGGTGAGTTTTTGTTTTAGGGGTGTAATGGTGTTGTAAACCATTATATATACATACATACATATATATACACACACACACTAGGCTACTAACCCGTGTAGTAAACGAGTGGAAATTAGGAAATTCGTCACGTAAAGAAATTTGATTATATATTTGAATATTATATTATTTACTTTTTAACCATTATAAAATGTTTTTTATAGTTTCATATAAGATATATTTTTTTCTATCTAATTAAATAATGTTTTACATGCTAATTAACATAAAAATAAATTTAGATTGGGCCAAAGATTAAATTAATAAATGTATGGAATATTAATAAACTTTTGGTGAATCCCGTAAACAAATTAGAATCTTGAACTATTCATATAAATTGGAATCACAAAACTGTTTGGAATTTTAAAAAACATTTTGAAGTAAACTAAGCATTCATGTCATGTGATTTCATATCCATCCACATGTTCCACTTCCACTAATGCTAAGCAATAAAAACCAAGTTGGTTTCATTCTCACGTAGGAACACATAATGTAGGAAGATACATTGCATTATCATGTATGCTTCTATTCTATTAATCTGTTTAACTTATTATGAATGAATAAATTGTTAGTTATAAGACAAAAAGTTAAAACAATTAGTAATCTGGTTTTGAAAAACAATTTAAGAATGATAAATTACCCTCTCATCTATTAGTATCGTCTCTATTAATCAGTCTTCGTTTGGTTTGCTTTTGTCTTCAAATATCATATCTTTAGAATATGAACTTTCAAAACACAATACTCTTAAAATGTAAATTAAGAGTATAATTTACATTCAAATTAAGAGTATACTCTTAAAATGTAAATTAAGAGTATAAATTAAGAGTATACTTTCAAAACACAATACTCTCAAATGTCACATATGTTTTAATTATTTCAAAATTATTACTTAAAATAAAACCCTATGGTCCTTAAATTATTCACAATTATAGATTCGTATAATAGTTCTAATATTAAAACATTTTAATTATGTCAAAATGTATACTTAAAATAAAACTATGCATTGAAAACTCACCTGTTATGTAAGTAGTTAATGTAGGAGACATCAGCCGAGTCATCCTTATGCTTCTCAAGAACTTTTCGAGCAGCGGCTGTATTGTTTTCATGCTCGGTTGGAACAGGTCCATCGAGAACATACAGGCGCTTTGCCATGATGAGAACAAGTCTCAAGTTGCGGTGCCATTTGATGAAGTCGGTACCGTTTAGTTTATCCTTCTCAAGGATAGACTTAAGGGCGTAAGGTGAGTTTTCGTTTGACGACATCTGATTAATTAAGTAAAGGTAAATTTAATTAGTATTTTCGACGTTGTAATCCTATTATTAATGACCCAATCTAACTATACTAATAAAAGAAAATAATGAGGATGATGTGGCAATCCCACATTCATTCTTGGTCTAATCTCTTTTCTCATTCATCCTACCTATCCATGGGTTATGAAGCAAAACCATATTGACAAATGGGTTATAATTTCTTATCTAATTCTCTAATCTTTCATCTCATTCATCCTAGCTATCCATTAGTTACGGGTCAAAATAATTTTGCCAAATGGGTTATAATTTAATTTCTAATTCTCTAATTTCTCATCTTATTTATCCTACATATCCAAGGGTCATGGGACAAAACAATTTTAAGAAATGGGTTATAATTTCTCTTCTAATTTTTTAACCTTTCATCTCATTATCATGGTTATCCACGAATAATTGGTCAAAACATTTTTTGAAAATGTTGTATATAAAAAAAATCGAATTTGTAAATTTAAGATTCTATAATTTCTTATTGTTTATACCATATATTTTATCTTCTTTTTATCTATAATTTTGTTCATTCTTTCAGATACTGGATCTTTTTATCTTTATAATTTTACAAATCCCGTGTAATACATAGGTTCAAAAGCTAGTAACATTAATAAAATAGGAGCAGGAGAATCTGGCTTCCAGTTATTAAAGGCAGTTGTAGCACACAACATTAATAAGTGGTTAGGTAGACTGACAACGATTGCCAATTATGAATAAAGCACAACTCTCGGTTATGAGGCCTATTGAGACAACAATTGTCTGAATAGATACGTTTAGCTTCATTTTTCCCCACTTTAAGTCTCCAGACAGCTGTAGTACGTAACAGGAGAGTAAAGTAATAGTTGTCCTAGTACAGTGACGTGTGAAAGGGTCGGATGTGTCAACGAAACGCTTTCACCTTGATGGGATAGGCTAGAAAACAAGTGGTGTTGTAGCTCCAAACACTCGAAATTTCGCAGTATGCCTCAAGTGTGACTTGTAGTAGGATTGACATAAACTATTGGTTTTAAATTGGGATTGATTTTATAATTACCAAATATAGTAAAAGTCAAATTTTACTGTATTTATTATCGGGACAAATTGATGAACTCTTTCATCTCTCAGGACACTTAGTTTTAGATAACCTATTAAAAACTAAGTTTGTCGCGATACGACTAACCAATTTTAAGTTAATAGAAAGTCTATTAAGTTATTAGTTTTGAAAATCAAAACGCTTTTAATTTGCAAAACATAATTGGTTAATACAAATGTTTATTTTCAAATTATTTGGTATTAGGTCGGTGATATTATAATCCTATTATAAACAATCCAAGCAACCACAATAGCAAATAATAATATGTAAATCCTTATGGCCAAAAAGGTGATCGGTCTCGCTAGAGCCAATTAGGGAGACCGATCGGGTTAAGGGGTTCACAACACAAAACAACCACAAGGATGGACTTCAAGGTGCATCCCGTCATCTTGTCCGAACTCCCACTAACTCAAAGGAATCCATGAGCTCATCCTCGGTTATCTTCGCGTATTCTTTATTACAAATTTATAAGCTAACAATAATTTGCCCTATTACAAATTTGAACTATCCAACTGGCCAAAAGAAAACCGAAAAATAAATATAATAACCGTTTACAATTTTGAACCATCCACATGGCCAAATAACAAGCTCAACCAAACAAACATAGGTTGGGGCCGGATTTACATATTCAAAATAAATAAATTTCGAGTCATTTTGACTTGGTCAAATAAAATAAACAAAACTTTGACCAAATCTAAAATCACCCGAAAACAAATCTTGATCAAGAAACTTTAAACGATTTAAAGTTTGTGATGTAGATCCGGTTTAAGCGAACCGGTATCGACTCGTACGTTGTAACCGCGACTCTGATACCACTGTCGGGTTTCAACGGTGGTTCGGAACGAAAACGGTCAAACTTTTTAACCCGTTTTAGTTAAGTATTTCTTTTAAGTAATCATTAATCAATATTAATAATTTATATATAAACGAACTATTAAACCCGACCTCTACGCCCAGTCAGCAAAGGATGAGTTTTTGTTTTAGGGGTGTAATGGTGTTGTAAACCATTATATATACATATATATATATATATATCACACAACTTATTATAATAATAATAAGTCCTAAAGCATAACCCTGAACAACAATTTGTCGCCCACCCCCACCCACACACATTAAGCCCCTTTTGTAGCCCAAAGGGCAGTGTACACACAAGATTTCTCCCCATATCGCCTAGTACACATAGCCTTAGCAACCTGCTAACATTTTTTTTTGTTTTCAAGTTGTAAACTTGTAACTATATATACTATTAATATTAATATTAATAATGTATTTTTTACTCTTGTGACTACCATGTTTGTTTCTTTTTTATTTCTTTTCTGTTTGTTCTTTTTTGTCTTAATATTTCAATTTATGTTGTTTATTATTATTTATTTCATTTAATTTTAAATAATAGTTTTAGTTATTTCATATAATAAAAATACCTTAATACTTTTTATAGTTAAATAATCAAGAAAACAACGGACCGAACATGTTTCAATATCATTTTACACATATTACGCCTTTATATATTTTGGGTTTTCTTTTTCGTTTGTTATAGCAAGTGTCGTTATCATAATGAATACCCTAACAAACCGAACCAATTCCAAGTTCCAACCATCCGTAGTCGTTAAGTTATGGATGTGTTTTGTGTTATAACGCCGGGGGCAACCCCCCCCCCCTCTGCGTTTTGGGTTTTTTTCCCGGGCGTTTTCTACAAAACGCTTGAATGGCACGCATATCAACAAATCTGACTGTTTTGGACATAACCGTTTGAGAGTTGGATGTCTCCGCTGAAGATACCGGATGATTTGGTGAGTGGATTGGAGGTACAGATCGGAGAAGTAGGAGTTACGGATCGGTTTATTTTTATGATCGGTGGTGGTGGTGGTGGGTGAGTTATGGTGGTAGTGGTGGTTTATGTTATGATCGGTGGTGGTGGTTTATGTTGTGATCGGTTTATTGTTATGGTGGTGGTGGTGGGTTGGTGAGTTACAAAGGAGTTAGAAGAAGGAGATAGAGATGGGTGTACCTAACCTTACTTAAATCAATACCATACTTATATCAAATATCCACTCTACCTACCATTCTACCAATACTATACTTATATCAAATATCCATTGTAAAAATAATAAAAATATTAGATTGTGAAGCAATAAAAATAAAAAAAAATAAAATAAAAGTGACTGGGCGCCACGTGGCACATAACGCCTAGGGGTAGAAAGTTATGATTACACCCTCTTTTTACAAAAAATCATAACTCTGACTGGGTACCACGTGACACATAATACCTAAAAAAGAAGCATTATGACTACAGATGATCTTACTTTTTTAGTAATACTAATTGTAGGTGTGGAAAGCACTACTTTATATTAGATTTTTTTCTTTTCAAAATTATAAATTTGGTCACTAGAACTTTGGTCCTTAGCAAGTGATCTTAAAAAATCTATTAATATTAATTTTAGAATTTCTGTTTTTACTTTTCTCATCAATTTCTTTCATAAAGTAACCGAACCTAAACCCTCGTATTCCTTTCTTCTACTTAGTAACCCTTTTCCGACCTCCAAATGTCAGACGTGTACTGAAACACCACTAAAAAGATATCTGGTTTTCGAGAATAATATTTGACCTCAGTACAAGTAAAATGTGAATGGCGCTAAAACATGGAAGCGATGACTACTCATGTTTAGAACGAGAGGATGATTCAACCATGGACGAATGGAAAAGCATGAAGGATTGCATAGACCCCGATTCATAATCAAAATGATATAAAAGTGAATCGTAGTAAAAATATACTACGTGTCTTTTGGCTTAGTGGTAGCCTGTTTGCTTAAGAAAATAAATGTGTACTTGGAAAAGACGACATTAAAAAAAGACTGATTTTAATTTAATTATATAACATTATCTTAAGAAAATAAATGGCCATTATATCCGTACTTTAGGAAAAAAAATCAGAAACTCTTTTGGGTCTCAATCTCGTATCTATCTTATGTTTGGTACATTGAGGTTAACATCTAACCGACAAGATATATCTATAATTGTTCACAATGGATTTCTAGCTTTTTTTTTCTTACTTTAAAACACCGCTGGATGCATAAACATTTGTAATGATAAAAATGAAAAGAAGATAATATATATTTAAGCATATTATTTGTCAAAACTAAAACATAATTTCATTATTAATTGTTTAGGGGTATTTAGGATTGATTTGACTTTACGGTATATAACCAGAAATCATGTACATTTAAAGAGAGAGAAACACAACTTAATGAACATACAACCTCACCATTTTCTTTGCAAAATTATACCATATAATTAGGTTACGTGTAGCGAAAGGATTATAAAATAGGGCGACTTATGCCATGTAACGTCCGGTTAGCAAATAGTGAGTTTTTGTTTTAGCTGTGTAGTGGTGTTGTAGCCAAATATATATGTATATATATAAATATATATGTATATATATATACCACACACAAAAGAATATAATAATATAATAATAATAATATTCTTCAAACCATTGGTTGGCGACAAAAACAAATCGTCTCCCCCTGTCGCCCATTTAATCGCCGGGGCGGTGTTCCTTCTCTTTATCGCCCAAAATTACCTCATCTTTTCATTCACCACGCATAGCCTTATGCAAGAGATTGGGAAGTATAAAAAAAATATATGACAGAAACATAATAAATTCACCACAGAAAAAGGAACATAAAAAAATAATGAGAGTTTTGAGAGAGAAGAAAAATTGAAGAGAAAACAGAGGATTTTAAAACTAAAATAATAACAATTTTAAAAAATAAATAAATAAATAATTCGAAAGCTTCACGCTTTCGATCAACAAACTGTAGATGTTCATACGTTACACAATTCATAAATAAATACAATTTATATGAAAAATCATTATTTATTGTTACATTTTAGAGAGAGAAACAGAGAAAGGTGAATTTGTTATATGATGACGATCATACGGTTTCAACTTTTAAAGCTTGCTGACATTCATATGTTCATATTTAGATCATTTCTACATTCAACAAAAAAACTTAAAAAATAAAAATTAAATAAAGAAGAAGAATAATGACAAAGATCAAAACTAATATAAATTTATAGAGCAACCTCCGCAAAACTTTTAACACGGGTTTGTTTCAGCATCAGCTTTGTCAGCAGACTGAAACAAACCCGGTTCCAGTTTGTTACGGCAAACTGGGTAAACCGGGTTTCTCGCTAGCCACGTATCGGCGCATTGCAGATGAAACCCGTGGTTACATACCGGAACAACCCTAGCAGGTTGTTCCGCTTCAATATCATCCAAACATATCGAACACTCGGTAGCCAACCCAAGTTGGTTTCCGGTTGTTGCGGGAAGTTTATCGAGTTCCGCCGCGGAAAGCCCGTTTCCGGTGGTGGGCTTCACCGGAGTTGTATCCTGAAGGTGGCGTGCGGCGTAGCATAGCAAGCACATGTAGACAAGGAAGACAACACTCATGCCGGCGCACGGTAGAAACAGGGCCAGGAACAAAGAAGGCATCATTTTTTCTGTTTTGTTATCGTGCGCACCACGGTGCAAGATAAGGTTTCTAAATATGTGATGAAACCTTTCTTAATTGCACTTTGGATTGTAAGTTTAGGATATGTTGTGAACAATGTCTATAATTTGTACATGAGGTGCCTTTAGTGAGAGATATTTGTCAATTTTTTTTAAAAAGAAAAGCCCAATTTGAAACGTTTTAGTTTATACAATGGGCTTGAAGCCCAAAACCATTAGTATGATATAGTATTCATTTTATGAGTATGTACATCGTCCAAAACGTATAACAAAAAGAGTCTAAAAAGTTACCTCCTCTTAATGAGTCATAACCTTTGAATGGTTAAGAGGTAACCTAAAGTCTGAATGGTTAAGAGGTAACCATTAAGAGGTAACTTTCTTAACCATTATGGCTTAAGGTTACCTCTGAATGGTTATGACCTATTAAGAGGTGCCTATTAATAACTGTTAAGAGGCTACAAACACCACTAAACTTCTTAATTACACGGTAAGGCTTCCTAACTAGAGACTTGGATGGCTATACCATGTGAGAACTTGAAGTTAATTAAAGAAATGGTAAACTGACAATAAATAAATAAATAAATAATTTAAATATTTGTAAAAGCTTTAAAACATACAAAAAAATATTAAAAAAGAGCCGAAACAATTTTTAAATTTAAATAAACTTAACTAATATCTTTTTTCGTATAAGTCATTTTTCTTTTCTTGAGCAGCTAAATTTTTCCACCTTTCATTTAGATCTCCGGTGAGACTATAACTCATCATTTTATAGTTGTTAGGCACACATTTACTACTATACCAAGTTAGTGGTTGTTTTATTAAAAGTTAAAACCATTTATAGGTGAAATCCTTTGCTTGGCATATGTGATCATTTGAAAACAGAATTAGCATGTATAAGAATTCAAACTGAACAAAAATAACAACACCGATCAAATAATCTACTAATTTGTATACCTGATCCTTGGACTTGATTATGTAAAAATTATAATTTAACTAAAAGAAACTAAATTGCCAACAACATAAAGTCTCGAGAACCTAAAGAAAAAAAAAACAAAAAAATAAATAAATAAATAAATAACCTAAATGGTTAAACACAATTGTTTTCAATCAAAAGATCAAAACTTACATTATCCTAAGTCATAAAATTTCAAGAACTTTGAACTCGGTTTCCCTCAATTCTGCAGGTTTCTTCCTCGGGTCTTTAGATACTTTGTTTAGATTATGCAGAAAGAGGTCATGTTAATTCTTTGTTTAGGAAAAAAAAAACCCCTTATATGTAGTGTAAACGCTTCTGTAAATCAAAACTAGGGTTAGTGTTATACTTTAGATATTGAAAACGATTCATCCAAGGTTTTTAGCAATGATACCCTTAATGTCGAGGACGATGATCGATTTTCTTGATTGTATATACTGAAGAAACACGGATCTACTCCTCTTGACGGGTCTTAGATCCGATGAGTCCACAGGGTAGGATACGGATAACAACAAATACGATATAAGCCCAACTTCCCGAATTCCAGTGACATAAACCTGCAAAACCAACACCGTGAGCTCGTTACGGGAAGGACAAGAGGGGGGGTCTTCCCGTAACCACCCTCCGGCGTGAGAATAAGTACCGTTCTGTTGAAGATAAAGTACTTAAGTATGTAGAGAAAGTACCGGGGGCGTGAATTCATACCTCATGAAGATTGAGAGGGTATATATAGCCGAAGGATGTGGGAAGGTGATTGGGCCAGCTGTCCTTTTCAGAAGATGCTCTCTTAACCACCTGGACACGTGTCATCAAATGATAGGTTCAGCTATACGTCGCATGTGCATGTATAACAACCTGGACACGCGTCCTTATGAGATAGGATGATAAATAACCCTGGCCATGTGCACGATTATAACGGCCTTGCCAGGTGTCCTTTATTCATTGGCCGAGAGATCACGTATTGCCCAGGAAATTATCTTGGTAAATCTTCTAGAAAGTAATTAGTTAATTACAGCTGTCCTGAGGCATTACCTCCTGGTCATTCAGGGGGACGAATATTTTGTCCTACGGATGACTTCTGAGGGTGCCAGTGTCACACCCCAACCTACGGCGGAAATACCAGGGCGAACTGATTGCTCACATCTTTTCAAAGGTTACTATCAAGCAAGATTAATAAATGACAATATCTATTTAATTTATTTAAATGAAACAATTACAGTTAAGTACATAAAATATAAAGAAACTACAACAATGATTAATTATTTGTATCCTAAAAGGCATCTCTACGTGATCTCCATCTTGCTAAACAACCAAGCTGATAACCTGCAAATGCGTATAAAATATATTTATGTCAACAACACATGTTGAGTGAGTAAAACACCAGTTTCAGACACAACAGTAATAGTATATATAATATATAAAGAAAGATGCAAACTGTTCATGTGAGATAAAGAGTTAAACCATAGCACATACAGAAACAATCAAACATAAAGAAAGGGCTAAACCGTTGCCATGCCAATGGGCATTGGTTACCAAAAATGAGGTGTCGGTGAAACCATTGTCAATGCGTCGGACGCCGGCCACTACGACGGTCGTATGATCATACTAGACTGAGAATATGTTGGACCTCTCCGAATGCTATTCAAGTAAGCAAGTAAGCAAATAGCAAGTTAGGCATAAACTGATATACACACAAGGATTAAACAGTTGCGATTTTGAATACTAGATAATAGATAAATATGATACGATACGCATATGTCCCCAAAAAGGTTAAAAACAAGTAAAAGGGGGAGTGATTACTCACCTGATCGGATGAACGAAAGACAAGTGAGGATGATGTGAGAAAGATAAATCATTCGGGATACACCGACAAGGATTCCTAGATAATTATGATAGTATGAGTTAATTAATAATGAGACGGCATGTATAATGAATTAAGATTTGGTGTGAATTGAGTTAGGTTTGGGATTAAAATGTTTATTAATTGATCGATGGATTTTTATAATACTTATTATTGTAAAGATTAATATTATTGTTTCACCTTTACTTATTAAAGTCATTATTATTATAGAATTACCCATAATATAATATATAGTAAGATGTAAATAAAAATGTGTTTGAATCTGTTAATTAAAATCTATTTAATAAATTTAATAAATATATATATATATATATACATATAAGAGCAAATTTATCAAGACGTTCAACAATGAGAAACGTGAATTTAAAGTGTTGGGTTTTAAATAAAAAGAACAAGGTTTGCTATTATTTTTAACATATACTTATAATATATGTATATACGTATACTAAAACTTGTAACGAGATTTAATTGACAATGAACATATCTCAATGATATTGGTTTAGATAAAATATTGTTTTATTGTATACTTAATAATAATTATAAATATAAACCTTAAAAAAATAATTAAGGAAGAAAAAAATTAACACAGTCGCGTCCAGGGGGGCTCGAACCCGCACCCCTGGCCGGCTCAAACATCAAGCACACACACCAACCCAGCTGGGCTGGGGTGTCAGTTAATGTTTCAGAAATATAATTTACATGCATCAAACAGGTGAAACCCCATTGAGATACAAACCCTAGAATTAACAATTGATTAATCTGCTTTAAGTTCGTCCGATTAGTGTTAGGGTTATTGATTTATGATTCAAAACGAACGTGCTACACCAATTAATTACCTCGATAACTGACGAATTGAAGTCGAACTACGAGATGAACAGAAGACGGCAAAAGACGATCGGTTTAGGCTTTGCAGACCTCGATACAGAAACTGGTTATGAGGGTTTAGTTTGCGAGATCCAAAGGAAGGTGTATGCCCGATTAATTGCAATATTATCATGTGTAGGTTGTTAACCCAGAAAACGTGTAAGACGGTTTGTTTAGATCTGCAACACTTATTATATTGTTATTAGTTTCTTAGTTAAATTGATATGGTTAGTTAAAATACGGGTATAAACGATTCAAAATAACTAATTCCAAGATTAGGCCGAAGATTAAGCAACAAGAATACGAAATGGGTATGGATTGGACGGGTTTGGGAAAATAAAACGGGTATGGATTGTGGGTTTAAGAATTTGAATTATAATAATATATTATTTAATCATATTTTACAATTTAGTCCCTGTATAATAAACATGGATACAAATGTGGTTAAAACTAGAGTTTAGGGTGAAAAATGAATATAGTTCAAAGTTAAAAGAATATTAATAATATATGTATTTAAATAATATAATTAATTTACCAAACATGAAAACAAGTCATGTAACGGATATAAATTATAAGTGTGAAAACCCGAGTTGTTACAGTCTCCCCTACTTTAGGGAATTTCATCCCGAAATTAAAGAACACTATAACAAAACCATTATATTTTGAGAAAAAGAAAATTTTAAAATTAATCATAATACAAAACTTTGAATAGTCACAACAACGCCCCAAATGAAAATCTGATAAGGCCACTTATATATAGGATGTACCAGCGGCGTATCCACCATATCCTTAACATCTCTACATTTAAACCGTTATCTTAACTACTTTCGATTATGTATTCTGACACATAATTGCACGCGTTATGATTTCCATGCGAGGACTTTGATAATTATGTAGGCCTCCATAATTACTTAGATCATCGGATGGTCCACATAAGTCGTCCCATCATGTGGATTACAAAACATTTGAAAGAAATGATTTTGGTAAAACAAAAGTTTTAATATATTTTGGTTATAAATAGAAGGTAGTCAATATGTAAAATATTGCTAAAAATTATTTTAAAATTTTTTTTTGAGTTATTTTAATAAAATATTAAAATTTCAAAACATCTTTTGAAAGTATTGCAAACAGTTGTCTTGGCAAAAGATAGATTTTATTTTATGAGCAAAATCACTTAGAAATAAATAATTATTATAATTTATATGATTTAAATCCAAAAATCAAATAAAGATTTATTATTATGTATGATTGAGAAAAAAAAAATATGTTTACATGACGAAAACATCTTCTTTGATGAACTTGGTTATGGTTGATTTGATTAATATGATTTAAAGATAACTTGATCAATTAGATCTATAACAATTTGAATAATTGAAGTTGATTAAAGAGAGAACACACATGGCGTAGGTGATTAGGATTTCATAGTTGTGGCAAGTATTTACAAGATAATCGAACGATTACATGGGGTACAAAGTGATATGATGATTGGATTGAATTGAATAGTGATAGCGGCAAGTGAAGCGTAACAAGTAGATTTTGACGTAAAGTTTCTTGTTTGAGGCACTAAGATATTGTTGAGATTGATTGTAAATTGGATTAACAACATGTAGTTGTTGTTTAGACTTGCATTTTTTTATTGTCGTTATGAGAATGAGTAGAGGTAAAAGAATCAAAATTAACAATACTTAGTTTAATGAACAAGATTTAGTTGATTGCATTTATGTTTTGGAAAGCGAGTTGATATTTTAGAGATCGCAGGAGCTATCTCCTTGACTAAACATGTGGCCATGAGGCGGTTATAGAAAATAAATAATTGATGTTGTTTGATGTTGAGAAAACATTATATGATTAATAAAGATGTGATTTAATGAGAAGATTGAATAGTTGTATAGATTTCATGTGAGTTATTGTGTAAAACGAAACTTAAATATGTTATGTTGATGTTTATTCATAACATAAGGATAAGAGTTAGAATCTAAATCGATAATCGACGAGTTAATTTGATGGGAGAAAAGTTTTATCAAAGTTTAATATGTTTTTAACAAATTAGAATTTGAGGTTGAATGCTTAAAATATGTTTAATGGTTTATGTATATGATATCATGAGTATTAAATTGTGCTATATTATTTAAATCACTTGAGGTATTGATATTATAATAACGTGATAAGATGAATATGTGAAAACCGATAGCGTGTAAATTGTTTTGATTGGCTTTTGATAACCGGGTCTTAATGAATAAAGAATTTATATTCGATCAGTAGAATAAAAATGTTTTGAGAGTATGAATAGATCGAATCAATAAATTTTGATTCAAAAATGATTTAGTAAGTAACTAATTGAGTAACTGTATATTATAATAGTAGAATAATTAAATTTAAATCAAATCATAAATCGTTTCGTATAAAATCAAATAAACAAATAAATAGACAAATAACGAATGTTCTTCGATGTGTTGGGTTTTCCATGAGCTTTCCATGGCATTTTGTTTCCCCAACTTATTAGCATACCAAAACCAAAACAAATGTGTTAGTTGGCCTCCCATGAGCAGTACATGGCAATTTGAATTGCCCAACTTAATTAACGAATCAACGAGCCAATTAAGTTTGTCGGCCCATGAGCGTTACATGGCGATTTGACCGACCAAACTAAATAACGAATAAACAAACTCAAAAATAAGTAGTTGAAACATCTCATGTATCATCACGGATGATAATGTTCCAACAAAATATCGCAAATATAACAAATTGTGCAAATGTACAGTTGGCGTGTCCATGGCGTCCCATGGGTTTTACACCCGACTAGACATTTTAAAAACAATAAAACACAATAAAGGGTGTAACCGTTTAGCCGATTACGTTAAACACTTAAAGTGTCGGTCGCATAACAATTTCCACTATGGCGGGGAATCTTGTCACACTCCCTAACTTTAAATGGAAAAGAGTAAAAACAAAACTAGGAAATTCTCAAGGAAATTTTCCGACAATAAAAGACAATTTAATAAAATTAAATAGAAATATTTTGAGATTGAGGCGTTGCCTCAGAGTTATAAAAGTATTTTGAGAATGATACATAGTCTCGAAGTAATAAAATATTTTGGGAGTGAAGCATAGCTTCGGAGTTGTGTGTGTGCATGACAATAAAATAAACAATTAGCTAAGCAGTTAAATAAGTATTTAATCTAGCAAGTAATTACGTAAGCTGTAAACAATCAAATAGAACACATCAGGTAAACAAATAAGCACGTATGGGGTTCCTAAGCATTTTACTAAGGCACCACTAACGACCTAGCTTAAACCTTCGGCTCTGATACCAATCTGTCACAACCCAACCTACGGCGAAAATGCCGGGGCGAACTGATTGCTCACAGCTTTTCAAAGGTTACTATCAAGCAAAATTAATAAATAACAATATCTATTTAATTTATTTAAATGAAGCAATTACAGTTAAGTATATCAAATATAAAGAAACTATAACAATGATTAATTATTTGTATCCTAAAAGGCATCTCTACGTGATCTCCATCTTGCTAAACAACCAAGCTGATAACCTACAAATGCGTATAAAATATATTTATGCCAACAACACATGTTGAGTGAGTAAAACACCAGTTTCAGACACAACAGTAATAGTATATATAATATATAAAGAAAGATGCAAACTGTTCCTGTGAGATAAACAGTTAAACCATAGCACATACACAAACAATCAAACATAAAGAAAGGGCTAAACCGTTGCCATGCGAATGGGCATTGGTTACCAAAAATGAGGTGTCGATGAAACCATTGTCAATGCGTCGGCTGCCGGCCACTACGACGGTCGTATGATCATACTTGACTAAGAATATGTTGGACCTCTCCGAATGCGATTCAAGTAAGCAAGTAAGCAAATAGCAAGTTAGGCATAAACTGATATACATACAAGTATTAAACAGTTGTGATTTTGAATACTAGATAATAGATAAATATGATACGATACGCATATGTCCCCAAAAAGGTTAAAAACAAGTAAAAGGGGGAGTGATTACTCACCTGATCGGATGAACGAAAGACAAGTGAGGATGATGTGAGAAAGATAAATCATTCGGGATACACCGACAAGGATTCCTAGATAATTATGATAATATGAGTTAATTAATAATGAGACAACATGTATAATGAATTAAGATTTGATGTGAATTGAGTTAGGTTTGGGATTAAAATGTTTATTAATTGATCGATGGATTTTTATAATACTTATTATTGTAAAGATTAATATTATTGTTTCACCTTTACTTATTAAAGTCATTATTATTATAGAATTACCCATAATGTAATATATAGTAAGATGTAAATAAAAATGTGTTTGAATCTGTTAATAAAAATCTATTTAATAAGTTTAAGAAATATAATATATATATATATATGAGCAAGTTTTTCATGACGTTCAACAATGAGAAACGTGAATTTAAAGTGTCGGGTTTAAATAAAAAGAACAAGGTTTGCTATTATTTTTAACATATACTTATAATATATGTATATACGTATACTAAAACTTGTAACGAGATTTAATTGACAATGAACATATCTCAATGATATTGGTTTAGATAAAATATTGTTTTATTGTATACTTAATAATAATTATAAATATAAACCTTAAAAAAATAATTAAGGAAGAAAAAATTTAACACAGCCGCGTCCAGGGGGGCTCGAACCCGCACCCCTGGCCGGCTCAAACATCAAGCACACACACCAACCCAGCTGGGCTGGGGTGTCAGTTAATGTTTTGAGAAATATAATTTACATGCATCAAACAGGTGAAACCCCATTGAGATACAAACCCTAGAATCAACAATTGATTAATCTGCTTTAAGTTTGTCCAATTAGTGTAGGGTTATTGATTTATGATTCAAAACGAACATGCTACACCAATTAATTACCTCGATAATTGACGAATTGAAGTCGAACTACGAGATGAACAGGAGACGGCAAAAGACGATCAGCTTAAGCTTTGCAGACCTCGATACAGAAACTGGTTATGAGGGTTTGGTTTGCGAGATCCAAAGGAAGGTGTATGCCCGATTAATTGCAATATTATCATGTGTAGGTTGTTAACCCAGAAAACGTGTAAGACGGTTAGTTCAGATCTGCAACACGTATTATATTGTTATTAGTTTCTTAATTAAATTTATATTGTTAGTTAAAATACGCGTATAAACGATTCAAAATAACTAATTCCAAGATTAGGCCGAAGATTAAGCTACAAGAATACGAAATCGGTATGGATTGGACGGGTTTGGGAAAATAAAATGGGTATGGATTGTGGGTTTAAGAATTTGAATTATAATAATATATTATTTAATCAGATTTTACAATTTAGTCCCTGTATAATAAACATGGATACAAATGTGGTTAAAACTAGAGTTTAGGGTGAAAAATGAATATAGTTCAAAGTTAAAAGAATATTAATAATATATGTATTTAAATAATATCATTAATTTACCAAACATGAAAACAAGTCGGGTAACAAATATAAATTATAAGTGTGAAAACCCGAGTTGTTACAGCCAGGATGCTTCCGCATAAGTCATACGGGTGTTCCTTCCTTAGACGGTTATGCGGGTGATTCATCTGTTTTGCGGGTGTCTTACGAGGAGGAATCCTCTGACCCGCGGGAGGTTCTTAAGGGTATTTGGGTTTTTTTGGTACCCTACCTCTATAAGTCCCCCAGTCCAGTGTTTCTTCCGCATGAAGAATTTTTAGGCGGGTGAAATTTTGGACTTAAGGATGTTTTTGGGGATTTTTTTGAAATTTGCAAGTTGTGGTGAAGATATTTTTGTAATGGATAACCATACCGATAGTACAATGTGACAGCTTGCAGGCGCGTGTGTCAGGAAATGTGACGTTTATGCCGGCTGTCACTGTACCCAACTGTTCACCTTTTTGCTTTTTCGAAATTCCCGCGTGACGTGGCGTCTGCCGATTGGATCCTAATGTTCTATCTCCACTGTTCATATCCCATCGCATTATATAAATAGTGGAGGTTAACTTCTCTTCGAAGTTTTATCGCCTTTGATTAACCATTCAAAGGTTAATCAACTTTTTCTTTTTCTTCCCTAAGCTCTGATTAACCATTAAACTTTTTCTCACGATTGCTCGTTGTTCTTTATTTCTTGCTGAAGTGATGGCTAGTCGGTCTTTAACTCCAAATATTGACGAAGTGGAGGTCAATTGGGACCGATCTGAGTATGAGGATTTGATCTGTACCTACGGTATTCCACCGGAATGGGGACCGGAGTTTCCCGTCATCGGATCCATTGCTAGTCTGCAACCACTTGGCAAGATGGCTGTATATGCTGACTATTTTACTTATGGGAATTTCTGTTTTCCCATAACCATGTTTTTCATGAGGGTGTTGAGTGGCTATGGGATCCATTTATCCCAACTACACCCTCGTGCCGTTGTGCAGATTCGTTACTACGAATTTGTATGTATGGCACACGAGATGTTGCCTCGACTTGATCAATTTCCTGTTTTTTACCGGATGATCAACCGAGGTGGTTGGTTCACGTGTCAGAGCCGACAGGATTATTGGTCACGAGATGGAGAAGGGTTCTAAGTACTGGCGCAGCAAGTTCTTCTGGATATCCGAGGATGTGGTGTCGGATACCATGGTCCGACGTCCAGCCAACGAGGCACTCCCGGAAATTGTCACAGCTCCTCATGCGGGTCGGGAGTGGTTCTGCCTCCTAGTTTCGGAACCAACCCCAATGCGGGCATTGCCCGAGGAAGCCCTTGTATGGGCGGGTATGAGCCTTTTGGGGCTATCTCCATTCTTGGAGCCTGTTTTCATCGGTTTAGACGATCGTGAGTTCTCTTTTTTCTTTTTGCTCTTAAAACTTTATGATTGATTTTTTACGTTTTCTCTTTCAGGTCCAGGACCTATGCTAAACGCTCTTTTTGAGGACAAGGGTTGTATGTGACATTCGTCAATTTCGGGTCTCGATTTATATTCATTTTGTAACATGTCGATTTTTCGCGTTTTATTTTAATAAATTATACTTTGTATTTGTGGTTAAGCTTGGAAACCCGAACCGGAATTTATCAAATCATTGATAATATAACCCTAGCGTGTGCGAGGTTTGTCAAATTCCATTAGCTTTAGTTTATAACTTTGGTAAAATAAACTTTAGGGGACTAAAGTGTGATTTATCTTAAAGCTATTTAAGTTTGAATCACGTACAACTAAATACCAAACATGAGGGCCAAAGTGTAACATTAATAAACCATCTATATAATCAAACAAACCCTAACCCTACCATAAACTTTCAGCCACCACCACCTCTGTAGCCGTTTTCCGGCGAACCTCGGAATTCCGACGAGAAGCCGGAGACGCGATTCCGGCCACACATCTCCCTTCTCCGATCTCTGGCCGTCTCTCCCTCTCATTGGTCCGTAAACCCAACGCCAACCCCCTCTCTTTCCCTCCCTCGTTTTTCCGGCGAGCCCACCTTCTCCGGTGACCCTTTCCCTCTCCGGGTCGTCCTTTCGGCAACCGGAAAAAAACCGGTCACCGGTAACTCTCTCTCTCTCTCGGCTCTATCTCTCTCTCTCTCTCTCTCTCTCTCTCTCTATCTCTCTATCCCTCTCGGCTCTCTATATCGCTCTATCTCTTTCCGCCTCTATTTCTCTATCTCTCTCGGCTCTCTCTATCTCTCTTCGTCTCTCTCCCTCTCTCTATCTCTCTCTTCTTCTCTCTCTGATGCATTTTCCGGCGCGACTACGGCAGCTGGAATGGGCTCCGGCGACCTCTGTTTCTCCGGCAGCCTATATCTCCGACGACCCTGCTCGGCTTCGACAATTTCTCTCGGTCAAACATCATATGGTAAGGGATTTAGAGTTTTTAATCGTCTTTATATCTAACAATTAACCGGTAATCGAGTCACAATTTCGATTTCCCCCTTAAACCGACTTTGGAGTGTGTTTTTGGTATCATTATTATTAATAACATAAATCATTATAAAACTCATTATTGTTATTATTATTATTGTTAAAGTTATTGTTATTCTCATTATTATTATAAATATTAAAGTTGTTAATATTATTATTAAAGATCATATTATTATTATTTATTAAAATTATATTTTTTATCATTTATTATTAGCAATAATATTATTATATTTATTTTGTGAACTCGTTTAGAAATCGAACCTACATCGAGTATGATATCATTATTACTATCAATATTATTTACAATTATTATCATTTTTATCAACAACACTATAATAAATACCAAGATTTTTATTCTATAACTATTAACATTAGTATTATTAATAATAATTATTGTTATAATTATTATACTATATTAGTATTATTAAAAAATAATTATTGTTATTATTATTAACATTATTATCTTATATATATATATATATAACCTATTTTTAAAGTCATCACTACCATTACTCTCTTTATCATTAATAACATCATTATAAGCTTTATTATCTATTCATTTTTATATAAAATTGAACTCTTGAATTAAAACCGTCTTGTTTCTATTTAATATTGGTTTAGTTATTTAAAAGCCCAATAAAATAATATTATTTTATTTTAAATTATCAATTAAGTGCGAGTCTCTAATCGTTAACAAATTAACCGGTAACCCGACTAACAACCGAACCTTCTCGTCCAATGTTTCAAATGTAATTTCAACTAAAGTTCAAGTTCATTAATATATTTTATTTATTCGTTTTCAATTAGCTTTCAAGTCGGATTCGTTCGTTTTGTTCGCAAGCTTTCTACATTTCGATCACTTGTTATTTCTCGATCCGTCAATCGAGGTGAGTACTTTCATACCCCGTTTTCCATCTTTCGTTTTGGGGTGACATTTCATACTTATCAAACTAAATGCTTTATTTACTAGAATCTTAAACCCACAAACGTGATTGTATACTTTACTTAAATAAATGCTCGATTTGGTGTTCTATGCTTACATGCTTATGTGCTTATGTGTTTACCGCTTTTGGTTGGTTGATTCATAAATCCGTAAACTATCTGGTATTCTCTTATAGCACGGTGCCGTTAATGTATTCTTATTAACGACCTCATGATATCCGAATCTATTTGGTATTCTCTTATAGACGGTGCCGTTAATGTATTCTTATTAACGACCTCATATAAAAATCCTGAACCATCTGGTATTCTCTTATGACAGGTGTCGCTAATGTGTTAGCGATCTCATATTATCCATATTGTTGCTTTTATTTATTGTTTTGTATACAAGTTTTGTGGCTTTTTATTATTATATACTTATATGCTCAAACTTATTAGTTGCTCACCAACCTTTGTGTTGACAAACTTTATTTTATGAAATGTTACTGGTTTGACTTTTTTTGACTCGAGGACTTGACGAAAAACGTTACCAAGACTATTAGGGTATTAGTAAAACGAACAATATGATTGCTTCTTGTTTTCAAATTTGTTTATATGAACAAGATGTGTTGTTTATTGATTTATGAAATAAAATGAATTGATTAAATATTGTCACTTTAAATAGTGTCTTGTGTATTTGGGCAATCAATTGCACCCCGGCATGTTCCGCCACCTTTGGTCGGGGTGTGACAGATTGGTATCAGAGCCACAAGACTATAGGATAGGTGGTTAGACTTAACGCCTAGTATAGTCTTTACTTTAGGGTCCTTATACGTGTTTCCTAAACGTGTTTACCCTCCATGAATGTTCAATACACTTGTTTATTTATATACTTATTTATTTCATCAAATCATATATACATAAACAAATACCCGAAACATACTACGGTATTCTTACCTTACTTTTGTTTAAATTTTATATATACACATACACACATTTTATAGTACTCCAAGGTATCCTTGCCTTAAAACGCAAAAACATTAGTTTTTATTGTGTGTTATGGATCACGAGCTTAGCTTGGATCACGTTGTTTCAAATCTCCTTAAAGATTGTCTCTTATGAGATGACCACTTTAAGTAGTCGAATGCGAGCGTTCCGCTCGCCATCCAAATTTTCGGTGTTAAAACAATAGAACAATGGTGGTACGTGGACTAGTGCTTTGACATGACATTGTATTCCGATTTATTATTTTTGTTACAATCGTTATTTGAGTCAAAAACATGAAAAAGACGCGGTGGTACGTGCACATGTTTAGGCTCCAACATGGTAGTTTTGTAAAAAAGGTTTTTAGTGTCGGAATATCAAGTCATGGTGGTTCATGCACTATTTCTCCACTATAAATCTTATAAAATTATTATTACGTTTCAAGAATTTAAACCATTTTACCTTTATTTTGTTATAAATTCTTATCACAAGTCTTCATTTATAAATGTTATATATATTTTTAATTGTTAATAATTCTTTTATATCTCGATTTTATATGGTAAAGTTTTACGCCAATTTTCTCATTTTGATTTCACAAGGATTTTTATTGCAAATTTCGTTCATTAAAATCCCTTCGATATAAGTTAAAAAAATATAAAATATATATATGTATTTATATAGTTTGATCTATTCATAATGATTTTTAATATGCCATTTTTTTCATTAAGACTATTTACAAACAAAAATCTTATTATATAAATTTCAATCATATTAAGAAGGTTTTATGATAAATTTCACCTCTACATTTCAAGTAAATTCCCTATTGTATAAACTTTAAATTGTCTAAAACTCCTTGTACAAAATTTTATAAAATTTTATTTTTATAACTATTCCGTTTATTTTGGACGATCACTTCAAATTTTAATTATTTAAACTTCTTACGACATTTTTAATTATACTACATTATATAATACGTGTGGTAAAGATTTTCGCTACCCAAATTTATTTTCATAACAACTTTCACCATGCAATCTTAGGTTCATTATAAATTCTCACAAATAAAAAAAAATTTATGTCATACGATGCGTTTTAAAATTCGAATGATAGTTTTGCTATGATTTTTCAAGAAAGTCACAAACTTATAGCTTGTAATTTTCTCAAACTTCTCACGCAAAACTTCATAGAAATTTTACTTTAAAGACAAAAAAATCGTTTACTCGTGATTTCTCGATGTACAATGCCGGTCATTTTAATTTACCATGATATTTTTCATTACACGATATTAAATAACGAATTTGGTAAAAATTTTCATTTCGCAAATTTATATACCTAAAACGACACTCATCATTCAATGTTTGATACCTCATAACAAATTTTGACATTCAATTTACGTATTTTAAATTTTCTCATAAGCAAAAATTTATTTTAATCTTTATAAAAAAATAAAAATAAAAAATAATTTGCTTCCTCATGACAATCTACTTTTATTTTACAATAAACTTCAAATTTAGCAAACCTCATGATTATAGTTTCTTATGATATTTCCAAATTAATACTTATTATTGGCCAAAATTCCCGGAGACGCAACCCCAAGTTTTCCAAACACCCGTATTCCATCATCTCAAACTACCGCCTCAAAATCAAACCATCCTTCCACTACAAAAGCTTTCCCACGTACTCAAGTCTTTCCTCAATATGAATAAAACCTAAACATCCATGTTGGTACATGTTTGTCAGTAGTTCATAGTCTAGTATTTGTTATCGAGTCTGTAATATAGTTAATGGTTTGTTTATGGTTTGTTTTGTAAACTAGCGAAGTTATCAGCAAGTTCGCTATGGCGAACTTGCTGATCTAGCGAGGTTACTGACAACTTCGCCAGTGGCGAAGTTGTCGTGTTTAAATAGAACGTTTCAGCAGAGAACGGGGTTAAGGGTTTTGGTTTTACGTTTTGTTTCGTTTTGTTCTCTGTAACAGTGACCTACTGTCACGGGTTTGGTTATTCAATATAACGTGTTTACCTTATAGCTCGTGTTCATTGTTCGTGTATTCAATCTATACAATATCTACGCTCGTATCTATATACGCAGGGATTCCGCACCTGCGTGGTTAGAGATTTCCCGTATACGATCCGCGACCAGGAACCTACAATTGGTATCAGAGCCATCGGCTCGATTGTGAGGTTCGGGATTTCACGCGGGTGTAGATTTCGTTTAATTTCGGGTGTTACCGGGACGAGTTTTTGGTGTGTTTAATCATTCAAGCTACCTACCAGTGTGTTTAAGCCTTTAAACCTTCAAAATTCTCGTTAAAATCCGAGTTTCAGATCTGAACTGTTCTTCGTGTTCATCGGGCGAAGTTACCGTTCATCGGGCGAAGTTGCTGAATTCAGGCGAAGTTGCCGTCACTGGAGATTAGGGTTTCGGCGAAGATATAAGGATTAGCGAAGTTAACCACAACTTCGCTTACCTCATAAGTTCGCCACAGCGAAGTTATCCGTAACTTCGCTTACCACCCAACTTCGCTTACCACCCAACTTCGCTTACATCCTAAGTTCGCCCATTTTAAGCGAAGTTATTTTTAACTTCGCCAAGCCAAGCGAATTTAAGATCCAGCGAAGTTCTTGTTCAGCGAAGTTAACTTCCAGCGAAGTTATTCTTAACTTCGCCATCTGAGCTGTTTTAATATTTTTTTTTGTGTTTTTCAGGTTTTTCAGGTTTTCGCAAGGATGTCCGCGATTAACATCTCAGATTTAGTCAAGATGGAGGTAGAGGCGGGGTCAGCCACTAAGGCCCCGAGGTTGATGAAGGGAACGGACTTCGTGGCATGGAAGGACAGGTTCATCCAGTATATCAAATATCAGGACGCCAAGATGTGGGTGTGCATGCAGGATGGATATGTACCTCCAACCATGCAATACGAAGGACGTGATGTGGTTAAGAAGTACAGTAAGATGGATGACGAGGAGAAGAAAATGTATGAGGCTGAGAGTAAGGCCCATGCTGCTATTACTATGGCACTACCTCAAGAAGTTCTTCATACATTCCGAAAGTACACTTCTGCAAGAGAGCTCTGGGATGCTCTGGAAAACAGATTCGAGGGGAACGTGGGTATACGTGCCTCAAAAATTAAACTTTTAAAAACCCAATTCTCCGTCTTCAAATATTTGAAGAATGAATCCTTAGATGATATTATCACCCGATACTATCACTTAATGACAGAGCTTAGCAACTATTCAATTGCCTATCGAGAGGAGGAGATCGTTGAAAAGCTTCTAGATGCTCTCCCACCAAAGTGGGAAATGTATACCGTGTTAATGAGGGAAGACAAAGACTTTCCTAACTGTGACTTAGAAACTGCAGTGAACAAGCTCAGAACGTATGAGCTAAATATGGTTCGAAAGGAGACACCCACAGACCAGATACAAGACCCTGGTATGTATGGTGCTAAAGTTAACTCAGGCTCAAGTTCAAGGCCTGAATCTGCTGCATTTTATTCGAAGGGGGAGTCAGGTTCTAACTCTGCACATGAAGGAAATGTTTCTGTGAACTCAAATGGGGATGTATGTTTTGTTGCTGGAGGATCTAGTGCTTCAAAGCCTCAATCCTCTACAAGTGGTTATTCAGCTGGTCCCACAAGCAATAATTACACCAAGATGCCTATGAGTGTAAAATCTGCTGAAGAGCAGTTTGCAGTCTACGCTTCATTTATTGCTTCATACGAGAATTATATCCAGGGGAAGATTATGGACCCTGCCGTTCTTGATGAGGATTATGACCAGATTGATGCTGACGATTTGGAAGAAATGGATTTGCAATGGCAAATGGCAATGATCGTGAGACGGGTAAAACGTTTTATGAACAAAACAGGAAGAAAGTTTGTTGGTGGTAGGCCTGGATTTGACAAATCAAAAGTAAGGTGCTACAATTGTCAACAGTTCGGGCACTTTGCTAGGGAATGTAGGAATGAGAGAGTTGAACGGGGACAAGTTAGGCCTAACCAACACTCTGGAATTAACCGCGAGATCAATGCCATGTTAACTAGAGAGGCAGGAGAATACAACTGGAACCAACACTCAAGTGGTTTGGGTGAACAAGCACACATGGCTGAGACTGAAGCTGTAGAAGTTGAGAAGGTTGATGGAGAGAAGAAAGCAAATGAAGAAGAAACTGCTTTCATGGCGAACGATCAGGATGGTAGATCCAAGGTATGTCCCAAAATTATTTGTGCTAATTGTGAAAATTTGACTGAGCAACTAACCAATATAACTGATCAGTATGTCAAATTAGATGCTGAGTTTAAAACTGTTAAAGAAGATCACCATTTCATTAAAGCAAGAGAAAACAGTTATAAAGTTAAGATAAAGGCTTGTGAAAAAGACATTAAAAGTCTTAAAACTAAACTTGCTGAGAAAATAGAAATTATTGATCTTAGTTATGAGGTTTTGGAAGAAAAGACAAAATTGATTGCTGATAGAGATAAACAGATTGCTGACCACCAGGTAAAGGTGGTGGAACTGAACCGCAAACTTGAGCAGTTCAGAAACTCCTCGGCTATCCTTGATCACCTTGTGAGTGATCCAAGTACCTCTGCAAAGAGGGCAGGAATCGGATACCACGAGGTTCCACCACCCTTTAACCATAATTACACTTATAATCCAAGTGTTCAGAAATCTGTTGATTTTGAGATTGCTCAGTCAACCCCAATTAGAATTACTAGTGTCAAACCAAGTGTTAGCTGTGGCGAAACAAGTTCGCCTGTTTCTAGTGTGAATATTTCTGTATCAAGTCCAGTCTCATCAGATTCGGATATGTTGTTCGAATCTGGTCAGACAAAAGAAAAGGTAGAATTACCCACCAGTGGAGATAATGATAAAGTTTCTAAAAAGAGTTCTCCACTCAATCCGTACGTCCCACCTTATGTGAGACGAACGGCTGGTAATACTACCTCTACATCCAAACCAACATTTGACAAGAAAATGGAGAATAGATGTTGCTTTAGATGTAACAGGTTAGGACATCTTGTTGCAGATTGTCCTTTGAAACCGAGATTTAGAGATGTGAAGCCAAATAAAAATGAGAATAAGCGTCATTTTATTCCAGCTAAAAATGAAAACTTTAAAAATTGCCAAAATGTAACGAATTCAAGTTTTCATAAAAACCAACCTCATTTTTACAACCAAACCACAAGAAATAACACTTTCTATTCTCAAAGGTTTGGAAGGCATTACACTCAATCTGCAGGGAGATTCCCTAACAGGACGTACAGAAATTATCCTGACGCTAACTTAAGAAAGCCAGGGTACGGGATGTATCGATCCAAGACCAACTGGTCTTGGGTCCCAAGATTCTAACTCATTGTTTTATTGTGCAGGAACAGTTGAACAGGGCTGCCAACAATCTTTGGATTGTAGATAGCGGCTGTTCCCGGCACATGACTGGCAACAAACACTTGTTGCAAGATTTAAAACCTGTTCAGGGAGCTAGAGTTAGTTTTGCTGGTGAAAGTGGAGGACGAATAACTGGAAGAGGAACAGTGTCAAATGGGAGGATGACACTAGAGAATGTGAATTTTGTGGAGGAGTTAAAGCACAATCTGCTAAGCGTGTCGCAGATTTGTGATAAAGATTATACTGTCCATTTCACGAAAGATGAAGCGATTGTGTTAAAGCCTGGTTTTCAAATACCAGAAGAATGGATTGTGATGAAAGCTCCACGTGAGACAAACACTTATGTGATGGATATGAGGTCAACTGTAATGATAACTGGAGAATCATGTTTACTGACAAAAGCTAGCGAATCTGAATCGGAGCTGTGGCACAGGAGGATGGGACATATTCATCTTCGGAAGATGAACTACCTTGTCAGAAATGGGCTTGTGATTGGTGTTCCTTTAAAGAATTTCAACTTTGAAGATAAATGTATTGCATGCAAGAAAGGAAAACAACATAAGAAAAGCCATCTCACCAAGAAGATTAATTCAATAGGTGGTACTCTAGAGTTACTTCATATGGATCTCTTCGGTCCAGTGAATGTACAAAGTCTTGGCGGTACTTCCTACTGCTTGGTGATAACTGATGATTACTCGCGATACTCGTGGGTATACTTTCTGAAAACTAAAGATGAGACTGCTCAGATGGTAAAGAATCTAATTACAAAAGTTGAGAATATCATGAGCAAATCAGTTAAGTACATCAGAAGTGACAATGGGACGGAGTTCAAAAATTTTGAAATGGAAATCTTCTGTCTTCAGAAGGGCATTGAGCATCAATTCAGCGCTCCGTATACTCCACAACAGAATGGAGTGGCTGAAAGGAAGAACCGAACGTTGATAGAAGGAGCCAGAACTATGCTGGCTGACTCAAAACTTCCTGTGATGTTCTGGGCTGAAGCGGTGGCTACAGCCTGCTATGTTCTGAATCGGGTGTTAACGGTTAAGAAGCTTGGAAAAACGTGTTATGAGCTTATGCAAGGAAGGAAGCCCAACTTGTGCGGTCTTGAGCCATTTGGGTCTCCTTGTTCGATTTTGAAGCCTAACTCGAAATTTGGGGAAGTAGCTGATGAGGGAATCCTCGTTGGTTACGTTGTTGGGACCCCCAACAGACGGATCTTCAATACTTCCACTTGCAAGGTGGAGGTGGTCTGTAACACTGACATTACTAGTTACCAACCGCCAAAACCAAGCAATGGACCGGCGGAGCTCTTTGATTATGTTAAACTTTTTAAGTCGTTTAACGTGCCTGATCTGGAGATTTCTGAAGTGGAAGAAACTACTGCGACGAAGATGATTTTTGATGAGGAAGAGAATTTACTGCACCATCAGATGACTGAAACATCTCAACCTTCCACATCAAACCCTTTCAATACCCCTGCGGCCTCAACTGAAGACGAATTCATTAATCCGTTTCACTCTCAGCCTGAAACAACCATAGATGAGCTCTCTTCAAACTTAGAAGACAATCTGCATGTCGGTGCTGTACCGACCACGAGAATTCACAAGAATCACCCACTGGAGAATGTTATAGGTGATGTGTCCTCCGGTGTACAAACCAGAAGTAGTTTGACCGAGAACACCTGTGTCTATACCAGCATAAGAGACACAGGTATACTGAATGAATGTTTGTACTCCTGCTTTATAAGCCAAATTGAACCAAAAAATTATCAAATGGCTTTAAAGGACAGCTCGTGGGTCGATGCCATGCAGGAAGAGTTGGCTCAGTTCAAGAAGATGGAAGTGTGGACTTTGGTTGAAAAACCAAAGCATGTGCATGCTATAGGCACAAAATGGGTGTTCAAATGCAAGAGAGATGATAAGGGAATAGTCGTGCGTAATAAGGCGAGGCTGGTGGTTAAAGGTTTCAATCAACAAGAGGGTATTGATTACAATGAAGTTTTCGCTCCTGTTGCCCGGTTAGAAGCAATTCGACTGTTTTTGGCATTTGCTGCTTTTAAGAAGATGAAGGTTTTTCAGTTGGATGTTAAGAGTGCGTTCCTTAACGGGAAAGTTGATGAGGTTGTGTATGTTGAGCAACCTCCGGGTTTTCCAGACCCGGACTTTCCTGATCACGTATACAGGTTGAGCAAGGCATTATATGGGTTACATCAGGCTCCTCGGGCCTGGTATTCAACTTTATCTGATTACTTGCTGGAAAATGGTTTCGAGAGGGGGTTGATAGACAGCACGCTTTTTGTAAAGAGAGATGGATGTGACTTCCTGCTGGTTCAAGTCTACGTGGATGACATAATTTTTGCAGCCACAAGAGTATCCATGTGTCAGGATTTTGAGGACGTCATGAAGAAACGATTCGAGATGAGTGCAATGGGTGAACTAACTTTCTTTTTAGGTTTGCAGGTGGATCAAAGGAAGGATGGTATGTTCATTCATCAAACGAAATATGTTCATGATGTGCTGGAAAGATTCAAGATGGGGGACAGTTCTCCATTTGACACACCAATCTGCGTCAATCACAAACTGGGAACTGAATCAGACGGTGACGCGGATGTGGACCCTACTCAATATCGGGCGATAATAGGTTCTTTGATGTATTTAACTGCTTCTAGACCTGATATTATGTTTGCTGTTTGTCTTTGTGCTCGTTTCCAGGCAAACCCAAAGGAATCTCACATGAAAGGTGTGAAGAGGATCTTGCGGTACCTCAAAGGCAAGCCGAAACTAGGGTTGTGGTACCCGAAAGGTGGAGACTTTGAACTGATAGCATACTCGGATTCTGACTATGGTGGTTGTAATCAGAGTCGGAAGTCAACAACGGGAGGCTGCCAATTTCTTGGAGGAAGATTAGTTTCATGGCAGTGCAAGAAACAAACATCGGTTGCAATTTCAACATGTGAAGCTGAATACATGGCAGCATCCAACTGCTGCTCCCAGGTTTTATGGATTCAGCAACAATTGCGCGACTACGGTTTGAATTTTCTACTCTCTCCCATTTTAATTGATAACACTGCCGCAATCTCAGTCATTAACAATCCCGTGAAGCATAGTAAAACAAAGCATATTGACATTCGTCATCACTTCATACGGGATTGTGCTGAGAAGAGACTCATTAAGATCGAAAAAGTTGATACTCTTGAAAATCTTGCTGACTTGTTCACAAAAGCTTTTGATAAATCAAGATTTCTTAACCTGATTGAGCTTAACGGGATGGTCAATCCCGAGTAACCATGTTCTACCGTAAAAAAAAAAAAAAAAAAAAAAAAATGTCTTTATTGCTTAAAATTAGTCGGTTATCTCAGTTTGATGGACATCTCCTCGGATATGTTTTGGTCCTTGTTTTCGATTTAGGAGATGAGGATAGCCATTAACCGGAAGACTGAAAGTAACTGGGGCAGTCTTGACATGTTTTCTTTCAGTTGCTGAAAATTAGTCGGTCATTCTTAGTAAGAAGGACACATACTTGTATGTGGTCGGTCCAGTTGATCCAAGGATCTTCAGGATAGCCGTTTACCTGATGACTTTGACATGATTGGGGCAATTGAAGTCAAAATTTTTTTTTTGGGAAATGAAATTACTTTTCAAGTCTATTACTTCGTAAGAAGTTCTTTGCTATGTTTAACAGAAAATTGATCCAACCTTGGAAAATGATAGATATACTGATTGTGTGTGCTTAGCTAGTGAAGTTATTAGGCTTAAAAGGCTTTAGAACAGTCATTGTATGTCATGGTGATTTTAATGGTGCGTAAAAGTGTATGTGATACTAACTTAAATTTACTCGAATTTATGTGGAAACTCCTTAAGAGTTTTGCATGGCTTCATACATATCTTTTCGAATGATAGGCAGAAAGGCGACTACCCAGTCATACACGAGCCCGTGAGTGTTCTGATTCCCGTAAAGAAAGCATCTCAAGACACTGCAGTGATCCAGATTCGGGACTTGCAGTAGTTTAGTACTCCGATGTAAATACTGATGTTGATTCAAAAAAAAAAAAAAAAAAAAAAAAAAAAAAAAAAAAAAAAAAAAAAAAAAAAATATATATAATAAATTTTATTCATGTATCATTTTTGTACTTATGAGAAATAGTGACAATCAAGACGAGAACCGAGACTTCTCAAGATTTCTCAAGTTTGGAGTAAGAAGAAAACGGGAAGCAGACAACAAGTATCTACAAGTTAATCAGACACTATGGGTCGAAGTCAATTCGGGGTGACGTGGGTATAGCCAAATACGCTTTGAGAATAGATAGAAGATATCATTACCTCTGAGTTGTTGCCAACTTAAATTTTTGAGCTTAACTGAACCTTAATCCGTATCACAGAAACGATGAAAACCATTTAAGTTATTTACATGCTTACAACCTGTCTCTTTATGTCATAATACAGCTAAACACGGATCTATGTGACAGTCACATAGTTAGTATGATTCCTGTTAGGATCTTTTCTAAAACGTGCTAGTCCTTAACTAGACTGAAATTTGATCCCTTATACTTTAAATTTTTTTTAGATAGTTTTATGTTTTTTTTTACTGATTACTCTTGGTTGAGGTTGAGCATAGGAACGTAATAGATACCTTGAAGGAGTTCTTGGCATCTCAGGGGGAGATAAGCTATAGAGGCGATGAACTGAGGACTAAAAGAAGAAAAACTGAGGACTAAAAGAAGAAATGATCAAGACGATGATCCCAATGCACCGGAAGGTGCAGGTGGTGAGTTGCCAAGAACTACTATAGCTCTTGGGGCTTCCACAGCTGAGGGGGAGTCAACTGATGCAGCGGGTGATGATGTTGTGGATGTTGATGACGATGCTGATGTTGAAGATGTCATCGATGCTTTGAAGGACTTAGATGAGGAGGAGGATGATGACTGTGTGAATGATGATGACGTGTTGCCCGTGGAGGAGATAGAAAGGATTGGAGAAAAGATTGATGTGGTAAATGTGTTGGAAGAAGGAGAGATCGTGGATGATGCAGTGGAACATGAGATTCCAGCTGTTGAAAGAGCAGATTTTGGGGATAAGAATGTGGTAGATGAGATGGTGTGGGAAGAGCAGCCTAGATGGAAGGAAGAATATGCTCATTGGTTTGTCAAGACCAAGAAGCCTGCTGTTCCAACCATGTTCAGAAAGAGCTACAACATTAAAGGGTATGCAGAGGCGAAAAAGGGGATTATTTGTTGGATTTATGATGAACAGCTCAAGTTGTTTGTGGTGAAGCGTTATGATGGCGTTCAATATTTCAAGAGAATGTTGAGATCGTTCAACACATTGCCTGAATGCGAAGTAAAGGACTTGGCCAGGTTGGGCCTGATAAACAGAAGCAACGACAATATGGCTAGAATGATTGAGAAGATAATGTGGAAAGAAGGAGTAAAAGAAAAGAAGTTCGAGTTGCTAAAGCCACAAAAGGGAAAATTAGTGAAGGATACAGAAAGAGGTATGAGAGCAGATGGTAAACCGTGGATGGTGATGAAGTACAAACCAGTCCGATGTATCAAGGAGGTACCCATGAAAACTATGCCTCAAAATGTACTGAAAGATCTGAAATGGTGGTATGTGGATTGCGAGACAGCTGAGGCGGTTATGGAAGATGAGGACGAACAAGAAGTACTTCGGGTTTATGACCCGATGCATCTTGTTAATCTATCGCAGGCTGATCTGGAAGTGCTGAACAACAAGAAGATCTTCTACATTCCTGCTTGGAAGGATCAAGCGAGGAAATATCAAGGAGTTGTGTCGGTTTGTGTGAGAGAAGGGGCGCACGCGTGAAAGTGCAAGATTACAAGACTCAGAGATCAAGATATGAAGCTACTGCCAAGGGGGAGTCTGTTGGTACATGTTTGTCAGTAGTTCATAGTCTAGTATTTGTTATCGAGTCTGTAATATAGTTAATGGTTTGTTTATGGTTTGTTTTGTAAACTAGCGAAGTTATCAGCAAGTTCGCTATGGCGAACTTGCTGATCTAGCGAGGTTACTGACAACTTCGCCAGTGGCGAAGTTGTCGTGTTTAAATAGAACGTTTCAGCAGAGAACGGGGTTAAGGGTTTTGGTTTTACGTTTTGTTTCGTTTTGTTCTCTGTAACAGTGACCTACTGTCACGGGTTTGGTTATTCAATATAACGTGTTTACCTTATAGCTCGTGTTCATTGTTCGTGTATTCAATCTATACAATATCTACGCTCGTATCTATATACGCAGGGATTCCGCACCTGCGTGGTTAGAGATTTCCCGTATACGATCCGCGACCAGGAACCTACAATCCAAAAGTATACCCTCACCAACTCAAGGCCCATGCAAAATCCAAGATGTACAACATTAACCCAACAAAAAAAGGCCCTAAATACCGACAAACACCTCACAAATGCCTTGAACATATAATAACCAAAGCTTACCCAACAATGACTCAAATCCTTCGACCAATATTATGTCAACTCACCAAACCATGTCACCACACCATTCCCATCCAACCATAGAGTTTGATATCAAAATAGCAACCTAAACACTCCTTACAAAAATACTTGTATAAACCAAATCTCAACCCAAACTAGCCAATATCAAATTATCCAACCCATCAACTTAACCCGAGCTCACATAAGCCAAACCTCACCTATTAGCCCAACCACTACTGACACAAATCATCCAAGTCTAACCCACCCAAACGACCTAAACTCAACAAACCCATCGATTCAACTCAAGAAAACTCAACTATCCAATCCAACCTAAACACTCTCACTTACCACTAAATTTCCAAACAATTCACCGTACGAAGCCTAAAACCACCCCTACACATGCAAGATTTGTTTTTCCCTAAAGGTTTATTTATTTATTTATATATATATAACTAGTGTATTTATAACAACCTCATGTGTTCAAATAATCACTTTTAAATTATAAACTCTTTCAAGATTAGCGATTCACGTATTATGTCCACATTTTATAAATCATCCTTATTGAATATAAATATTGTCATGACAACAAAATTTTATTATGAGGTATCATTTTCAAAAATTATTAAACAAATATATACATGTTTTCAAGAGTATAAATTTTTCCACCTAAGGTGATTAATCTCATAAAGACTCTATAAATACGAGGTTTCATTTTAAATGTTGAATGCGGGATTTATTTAGTAACAAATTACAACTTTTCATCATCTTACATAAACTCAATGACCATGGCTTTGCAAATCTTTTTGGGACGCATTTATAAATACTTTATGTTTCATATTGTGACATGTATTTTGTTCAATAACGATTTACGCGAACTATTACCTCATATTATCGCAAGCATCATCACTTTATATAATTTATTCTCATCACAATTACTTTAGGTATACAAATTCCTTTAACAAACTGGCTTACAAGATTTACTTTCGATACTGAGCAAAACATTTCTCTAGCTACGCGTTACCGCGAGGCTATGCCATTAATATATTCATTTTCTTGAAAACGAATGAACCGCTTTACTTAAAGACTTTACTTTTCAATTTCATTCTATATGACCCTCGACTTATATATTTCGTCGTTTATTCAAGTCTCACTGAATTTTTTAGATTTGTTTTAATATGATGAGATGTTTCGATGACAATATTATGCACATGAGATTTCATTTTTTGTCTTAATTATTCATGACCAAATTCAACTATTCAATAACAATTTGTGTAATACTTCCGTTTATCTTTTGGATGATACTTTCATAACTATATTATTCATATTTGAGAATTTATGCTTTTCAAGCAAGACGCGATTCTATACATTATTTTATGTCATTTCATCTGTTCCACCCCGACTTAGGGCCTAGGCGTGTGACCAACAGTAAGTATCTGTTTTGTAAATGTATCAGAGTTTAGTGGAAGTCTTTAAAAAGTATAATTTTAAATATTAATCTATTTATAAAACTTTATTTATAATAAAACATTAATATATATCTTTTTAAACATTTTATTTATAAATCTTTTATTTTGTAATAATATTCAATTTATTTGAAAAGCTTTTCAGATAATAAATATCCGAGCGTTTTGTTTATAAACCTCGTTTGATTTTACAAATAATATTGTTTATAATCTTTTTAATAATTAAAACAATGAGCCATCTCTACCTTGCGGACATCCACTTCATGAATGACTTCAATTCTTGATACTTTAATTTCCTGAAATGTTATAAAAAAAATACGTCAGCGATATGCTGGTGAATACGCTGACGCTAAAAATATTTTCCTTTTACTTTGTTACCCCTCGAGGGTTACGCAAGCCTCGGCCCATCTTAGCTCGAGTCTCTACACTAGGTTAAAACAACACAATTATAAACTCGAGTCTCTACACTAGGTCATCTCAGCAAACACCGCAGCGTTCGACTTAGTTATGTACCTGTATGTATACACTTGGCCGTGCTTTCTGCAGGAAAGCGTCCTACGACCAGGTGTTGTGCGGTGCGCACACCGCGTAGTACCACATATGTAAGGATCCAGACAAACGTATACTACAGCCTAAGGGCTAGGCTTATACTCTTATTTATAACGGTTTTAGGAACACGTAGTCCCTTTTAAATCATTTTCATATAACATGTTTGACTCGTTTGAAAACAGTTTATAAAAGTTGGGGGCGTATTCACCTTTTGATTGGAATCGGCTTCCAACACCGTCCTAGGGTCTTCCCCGTTGCTAGCTCGCACATTTAGTACGAGTATAACCTTTTCTTTTGGATCAACTTCAATACACTATCCGAGGGTCTTTCCCTCTTCTTTGTTATCTCGCACCTATAGTACGAGTATAACTTTTTGTTAGTCGGATATACAATCCGGCTTAAGACCTTTAGTCTTAGTTTTATAATCGCCACCTCAATTTACTTTAAAACCTTTAGTTTATAAAGTAATCTCTTTTCTTTTCTTTTTAAACCTTTAGTTTAAAACATCATTCTTTATAAGATAACCTATAGATATCTTAAAAACCCTACGTTTATTCTTCTTTAAAAAACGTATATCTTTCCTCTTTATTATTATTTAAGAATACTCATTATTACTTAAATAATATATATAACAAATTATTACACATATTTATATATTAACACATATATATATATAAATATTCTTAATTTGTTTCTTTTCTTTTCTTTGTTATATTTCCATTTATTTATCGAGGTATCGAGTATTTACTCGACCTTAGGTTTTAATCCTGTTCAATATTTTATTATTATTTTATTCGGGCATTATGCCTACCTTTTCTCGGCTTATTAACTCTAGACAGTCGAGCAGCACTTCGACGCCATTTATTTCTTTTCAACTTCTTGCTTGATCAACACTTTACTTGGACACACAAATCGAGACACCAATACTTCACGACAAGCACTTCGAGTTGATCGTCGGGACGTCGGGATTATATCACCTTCTCCTTTTGAACGTTGTCAGGTGGTGGCACGATTATCGAGGTTTGGCACTAATAACGAGGAATTGGGAGTACGTTTATCGAGGAATCAGCAAGAACTTCGAGGTATGCTAGTGAGATGTTTTAGAGAGAGAATTATGTGTGTTTTGAGGTGTGAGAAAACAAATCCCGGAGCCTTCTATTTATAGGCAAATCTTGGGTCCCGTCGCGGTACGCAATGGCCTCTTTGGCACCCGTCGCGTATCGCGACGTAGGTCAATTGAGTCACAGGGTAGGCCTGCCACGTGGCAGACGCAGTGCCACGTGGAGTGACCTCGTGCCATTGACTGACACGTGGCACACGTGTCACAACCTGTCAGGCCACGTCATCGTGATACGCGATGACGTTGGTCTTTGTAGTATAGCGTATCGCTGTTGACTGCTTCTAGAACCATTTGACCAAACCCGTCGCGGTACGCGATGGGCTTGTCTTTTGTCTCATCGCATAGCTTGATAGGACAAGAAAATAGATTTTTCATTTTAAACCTTGGAGTTTGGAATTTTGCAGAATTGGTCCCTTGACTTTGAAAATTTGACATTTTTAACTCAAAATTTACGTGATGTTACATCTTCCCCACCTTAAAATGAATCTCGTCCGCGAGATTCGCTTCTTAGGATAAGTGAGGGTACTTTATTTCGGATTCACGTTCGCAAGTATAGTCAGGGTCTCTTCGTGAGGCCCACTTTTATTATGACTATATTCATTGTTCGTCTCTTTAGTTTCTTTGTTTTCGGAATCTTTGATTTGTATGGGTTATGAATTTTTAAATTTCCATTTATTTCAACATCTTTTAAAGGCATAGAAAAAGACTTATTGGCTAGATACTTTCACAGGTTTGATATGTGGATTATATTGTATATCCCTTTCGTTTTCTTTGGGTAGTCGCAGACGGTATGCAACAGACCCAATTCGCTCGAGTTATTTCGAATGGTCCCAGAAAAAGTGAACTAAGTTTTCTTTTCTTATCGAAGCGAATGACGTTTTTCTAAAGTGAAATTTTATTTAACACCCTATCACATATATTATATTCTGATGGCTTATAATGGACGTATAACTCTTTTGGCGATCTCGGGCCATCTTGATTCGTTCACAGGTTTGCAATACTTTATTTATCGTTTCGTGGAGTACTTCGGATCTAGACATTCGGTAATCCCCTATCTTTAGACCAACACACGGGTGTTTGGTTTTTATACACATATATCGTCTTATATGATGCGGCTTGAATTTATTATAAGAAAAATTATCCAACTTCTACTTAAATCTATCATACTTGCGCGGAGCATAACCTTGAATGTTTGGATTGTTCTTTTCACTTTGTCCATCTTTTGGGGATGATAAGTAATGCTAAAGTTCAATCGAGTTCCTAACATTTGCTGGAAAGTATCTCATACGTGAGATGTAATTCAACTGTCTTGATTGGAGATTATGAATAGTGGCACACCGTATAGGGACACGATGTTGTTCACATAATTTCATGTTAATTTATCCATCGAGTACGAATCGTTGGTTGGGAGAAAGATGGGTAAACTTTTTTAGTCTATCAACAATAACTCATCTTGCATCGTGTTGGCGTGTAGTCTTGGAGAGCTTTGTACCACAGTTCTTGGTTATCATTACCCGTTTCTACACAGGGAGTTTGGGTTGTTTAAAATAAGAGAAATCTGCAATTTGCCTCCCTGGATTATATCGTCGATGGATGGAATAACCACTGAAAAAGATTTTGCGAACTTTGCGCCACTATGTTTCTCCGGTGGGTTCTTCTGACTCCTGCCGTCAGTTGACCATCAGTAGACTGTTGGTATTTTAGTAATAATACCAACATATTAAGGGTATTTTAGTAATCTTCTTCTAATAAATAATAAATATAATAATAATAATAATAATATTGATTTCCTGTAAGAATAATAACATCGTTGATATCTGAACTCAACAACACCACCACCATTTTTGAGATTTATTACATAATCTTCCATTTCACTTACCACCTTGCAGCAATCACTTGATTCAATTCACAAAAATCAGGTCAGTATTATACAATCTACATATATATCCAATATCTCTATCAATTATCGATTTACATAATTTTGCACCATTAATTTCAACGAATTTGTAACCCTAGCACTTGTAATCATCACTCCATTCAATTAACTCGTGTGTGTGTATATATATATATATATATCTCCAATTAACTCGTTTTTCCGGTCATCAGCGCCACGACAGCCACCGCCACGGCACCACGCCGGCTGTCTTTGGAATGAACGCTGGAGGCAGGGTCGTTTGGTCGGTCGTTCGGTTCGGGAGAAAAGTTTATAAAAAAATGGTTTGTTTGGTTGTTTTCGGGTGAAAAGTTTACAATAAAATGGCCTGTTGGGTTGTTTTCGGGGTCGGTTCGGGTGAAAAGTTTACAAAAAAAAGGTTCGTTTAGTTGTTGTCGGGTGAAAAGTTTACTAAAAATGATTCGTTGGGTTGTTTTCGGGGTCGGTTCGGGTGAAAAGTTTACTAAAAAACGGTTCGTTTTGGTTGTTTTCGGGTTAAAAGTTTACTAAAAAACGGTTCGTTTGGTTGTTTTCGGGTGAAAAGTTTACTAAAAAACGGCTCGTTTTGGTTGTTTTCGGGTGAAAAGTTTACTAAAAAACGGCCCGTTTTAGTTATTTTTTCGGGCGAAAAGTTAACTAAAAAACGGTTCGTTTTGGTTGATTTCGGGCGAAAAGTTTACTAAAAAACGGCCCGTTTCGTTGTTTTCGGGCGAAAAGTTTACTAAAAACGTGTCTTTTCGTTGTTTTCGGGCGAAAATTTTACTACAAAACGGCCCGTTACGTTGTTTTCGGGTGACAAATTTACTAAAAAACGAGTCGTTTCGTTGTTTTCGGGCGAAAAGTTTACTAAAAAACGGGTTGTTTCGTTGTTTTCGGGAGAAAAGTTTATTAAAAACGGCGCGTTTGGTTGTTTCCGGGCGAAAAGTTTACTAAAAAACGGCCCGTTTCGTTGTTTTCGGGCGAAAAGTTTACTAAAAAACGGCGCGTTTTGTTGTTTTCGGGTGAAAAGTTTACTAAAAAACGGTCCGTTTGGTTGTTTTTGGGCGAAAAGTTTACTAAAAAAACGGCGCGTTTTGATTTTTTCGGGCTAAAAGTTTACTAAAAACGGCGTGTTTCGTTGTTTTCGGGTGAAAAGTTTACTAAAAAACGAGTCGTTTGGTTGTTTTCAGGTGAAAAGTTTACTAAAAAAACGGCTCGTTTGGTTGTTTTCGGGCGACAAGTTTATTAAAAAACGGTTCGTTTCGGGTGAAAAGTATAAAAATATGATGATTTTGATGATATAGATATGATGATTATGATGATATATATGATGATTATGAGGATAAAGATATGAAAAAATGGATATAAGGAGAAGATGATGATGAGGATGAGAAACTCTTTAATGAAAAGAAGGAATATATATTTCATATAGTATAAGTATAAACAAACACTTGTTTCGTTCAAACGGTAAGTTTTGTTTGTTGTTAACCCAAAGGTCGGGGGTTCGAACCCCGGTCGCTACACCATTTGAAAGAAATTTTTGATTTAATTATAAGCACAGGAGTAAAATGGTCATTTCAACCTTTTTTGGTTGGTCAACTGACGGCAGGGGCACAGACTGACCCGCCGGAGAAACACAGTGGCAGAACATTCGCAATTTCGTTTTCAGTACCTAACCCATCCAACGACGATATAAACCAGGGAGGCAAATTGCATATTTCTCTTAAAATAATCCAAAGTTTTCTTGTGCTCGGTTTCAACTTGTAAATGGATTAAGCATTTCATTACGTATGAAGTGATATCTTGTTCATACTCTTTTACACTAATTCGATCTAAGGTTTGTGGCATGTTTTGTCACTTTCAAAGTGCATCCTATACTTCATTATCGTCTCGCTTAGCTTTCTAACTATCGGTATCCACTTTCGGTTTCCGAGTCCAAGGATATCTATATCTCCTATGATTTTAACGAATCGATTGTGCTATAACCTTTTTCTTCAGAGGTTTGATTTTTGTTGATTACTTACTCTTGAGGTTTCTTGGTTTGCTTTGTTTACGTCTACTTATGGTTTTAGACTTCTAAAGCTCAACGTTCTTAGTTATTTAGATCTTCTCATTCTTTTATTTATGGGTGATAAAAATCTTCAGACTTGATGGTTTTCTCTTCAACATTCTTTGAATCTACTATCCTAAGTAGATATTCTAATGCTACACCATCTTGTTTTACATCCACTCTTTTATATATTTTTGCAATCTTCCTTGTAAATACATTTCCGTGATTTGATCGATAATAGATAGCCTCTTTCTTTGGCCATCTTGTTTGCCTTTTTATTAATACTTCCAAGTGTAGTATATCTCTTTTGATAGTTCTATATCGTTGGATGATATAGTAAGTTTATAATTTAGAATGTCGTAAGTAATTGTAAATTGCTAAACTCAGTGGCCAATTGTGTTTAATTATTTACCTTACCTTCAGTATTCTAAATATTATCTAGATATTTCTCGAATTCATTTATCGAATCTCTTTTGTAGAATTCTTTATCTATCCTTGATAGTTTCTTTCCATCCATCAATCTTTCGATTCTTTCTTAATTTCTATCTTCTTTAAATCTAATTTAATCAATTCTTTTCCTTATATTTACTTTTCTACTTATGATAGATGTTATTCTTAAAAAATTTCTAAAACTTGAATATCTAATAGCATTCTTTGTGTAAAGACACGATCTATATGCTAATATTTTCTTTATATATCAGGGACTTAAATACCCATTTATCGTTACAAAATCTCTCGTGTTAAAGAACGAGTTTGTAAACGGGTTACAAGAGTTAACTAGACTAATAGTTATTTACAAGAGTTAACTCCTTTGACCTACTCTTGTCTTTTCTTGGTTGTCTTGACATTTCTTCATGCATTTGTCGTGAGTGTTTCAACGTTCTTCTCTTTATTTTTGCTCTTACTTGCTTTATTTTCCGTACATTCGTTCTTGTAATGTCGTTTTTCTCCACATGTGAAACACGTAGCCGCTTTCCTTCTACAGTCATTCTCTATATGCCCTTTTCTCTTACAGAAGGGACACATGACTATGCTGATTAGCTTCTTACATTTTCTAGATGCCTTTTTCCACAGTTTTCACAAATGGGTCTTGTGAATTTAGGCGACCCTTTTTTTTCTTGCTTTTCTTCACTTCTTTTGTTTTATTACTCTCTTTTCCCCCCGGTTTTATTACATATTTGGCTACCATCATAGCTTCAGAGGTTGTTTGTGGCACATGAAATTTTTCTACCTTTCTTGTCTCTTTTGGTAGTCCATATATGTATTTCATCATTTTGTCAACTTCCAAATCATCTAATCGCGAAGTTACTTGACAGTATTCTATGAATTTAGCATTGTATTCCTTGAGATTGTTATTAATGACTTTCTGGATCCCATGGCAGGATTTGATCTTGTTTTATTTTGTTGATTGGGCAAAATTTCTGTAGAATCAGATCTTTAAATTCCTCCCAATTTAAATCGTACATTGCTTCCTTTCCTTTAACTTGAATTAACATACTCCGCCATTCTAAAGCTTTATCTATGAACATTTGTGAAGAACACCAAATGGCTTGTTCGCTTGTGCAAGCAATATTGCTCAAGATTGACTCTTGTTCCTTAAGCCAACTCAAGGTGGTTATCATATTTTCATTTCCACGGAATTTCTTAGGCTCATAGGCTTTGTAACTCTTAAAACCATTTTCCGGTTGAAGTTTAAGTTTCTTCTTATTCCTTAATTCATCCACATGAATAAATTGGTTATAACTTTCTTTCGAAGAATCAGGCTCGCTTTGAGTCCTTTTTCTTGATTCTAAGTTTCTAGGGTTATGGAGTATCTTCATTATTTGAGCTACAGCTTCATTAATCATCTCCCGAATCTCGTCTCTAAATTGGTTATTCATTTCTTTGTTTCTCTCACTTCTAACTTCTTTGGAAGAGTTTCCTTTTATATTTTCTTCTTTCTACAATCATTTATAGCTATATTTAGTTATATATGAAATCAAAACATATCTTGTACTACGCAAGATTATGAAATGGTTTATTGCTACCAATTGGACGAATGTATCTTCTTATTTCATATTTATAATTCATGTCCATTCATTCATCATTTATGAGGATCTTTCTTTCTTTGTATCTACTAATTTATTTATTTTACTTGATCATGTTTCAAGTATTTCTCATTTGTTTTTTCTATTTTCAAACATTTTTCCTTTGTTTTTGCTTGGTTTCACTCTTTTACTATTCATATAGTAAATTTTTGGGGTTAAGCAAAATTCGTATTTTCTTCATCCTTTTATGTCGGAAGTTGCTTTGTTCTTTTAGTTGGACCATAGTCGACTATTTTCACATCATAGATTAGATGTAAAAATGTTCATTTTCTATCCGTACTTGTTATATCTTATCCCTAACTCTTTATATATATATATATATATTTAAATTTTGATATTAATTTAAATATTTAAACTTTTCTAAACTTATAAAATCTTGTAATAAAATAGTTATCTATCATTTGATCAAATCCTAGGTATAACTGAATACCTAATTCGATAAGATCGATGGCTCTGATACCAACCTGTCACACCCCGACTTAGGGCCTAGGCATGTGACCAACAGTTGGTATCTGTTTTGTAAATGTATCAGAGTTTAGCGGAAGTCTTTAAAAAGTATAATTTAAATATTAATCTATTTATAAAACTTTATTTAAAATAAAACATTAATATATATCTTTTGAAACATTTTATTTATAAATCTTTTATTTTGTAATAATATTCAATTTATATGAAAAGCTTTTCATATAATAAATATTCGAGCGTTTTATTTATAAACCTCGTTTGATTTTACAAATCATATTGTTTATACTCTTTTTAATAATTAAAACAATGAGTCATCTCTACCTTGCGAACATCCACTTCACGAATGGCTCCAATTCTTGATACTTTATTTTCCTGAAATGTTATAAAAAAATACGTCAGTGATATGCTGGTGAATACGCTGACGTTAAAAATATTTTCCTTTTACTTTGTTACCCCTCGAGGGTTACGCAAGCCTCGGCCCGTCTTAGCTTAGGAATAACAAAGTTAAAACAACACAATTATAAACTCGAGTCTCTACACTAGGTCACCTCAGCAAACACCGCAACGTTCGACTTAGTTAAGTACCTGTATGTATACACATGGTCGTGCTTCCTGCAGGAAAGTGTCCTACGACCAGGTGTGGTGCGATACGCACACCGCGTAGTACCACATATGTAAGGATCCACACAAACGTATACTACAGCCTGAGAGCTAGGCTTATACTCTTATTTATAACGGTTTTAGGAACACATAGTCCCTTTTAAATCATTTTCATATATCATGTTTGACTCGTTTGAAAACAACTTAAAAAAGTTGGGGGCGTATTCACCTTTTGATTGGGATCGGCTTCCAACACCGTCCGAGGGTCATCCCCGTTGCTATCTCGCACATTTAGTACGAGTATAACCTTTTCTTTTGGATCAGCTTCAATACACTATCCGAGGGTCTTTCCCTCTCCTTTGTTATCTCGCACCTATAGTACGAGTATAACTTTTTGTTAGTCGGATATACAATCCGGCTTAAGACCTTTAGTCTTAGTTTTATAATCGCCACCTCAATTTACTTTAAAACCTTTAGTTTATAAAGTAATCTCTTTTATTTTCTTTTTAAACCTTTAGTTTAAAACATCATTCTTTATAAGATAACCTATAGATATCTTAAAAACCCTACGTTTCTTCTTCTTTAAGAAACGTATATCTTTCCTCTTTATTATTATTTAAGAATACTCATTATTACTTAAATAATATTCATAACAAATTATTACACATATTTATATATTCACACATATATATATAAATATTCTTAATTTGTTTCTTTTCTTTTCTTTGTTATATTTTCATTTATTTATCGAGGTATCGAGTATTTACTCGACCTTAGGTTTTAATCCTTTTCAATATTTTATTATTATTTTATTCGGGCATTATGCCAACCTTTTCTCGGCTTATTAACTCTAGACAGTCGAGCAGCACTTCGACGCCATTTATTTCTTTTCAACTTCTTGCTTGATCAACACTTTACTTGGACACATAAATCGAGACACCAATACTTCACGGCACACACTTCGAGTTGATCGTCGGGACGTCGGGATTATATCACCTTCTCCTTTTGAACGTTGTCAGGTGGTGGCACGATTATCAAGGTTTGGCACGAATAACGAGGAATCGGGGGTACGTTTATCGAGGAATCGGCACGAACTTCGAGGTATGTTAGTGAGATGTTTTAGAGAGAGAATTATGTGTGTTTTGAGGTGTGAGAAAACAAATCCCGGAGCCTTCTATTTATAGGCAAATCTTGGGTCCCGCCGCGGTACGCAATGGTCTCTTTGGCACCCGTCGCGTATCGCGACGTAGGTCAATTGAGTCACAGGGTAGGCCTGCCACGTAGCGCCACGTGGCAGACACGGTGCCACGTGGTGACACGTGGCGTGACCTTGTGCCACTGAATGACACGTGGCACACGTGTCACAACCTGTCAGGCCACGTCATCGCGATACGCGATGACGTTGGTCTTTGCAGTATCACGTATCGCCGTTGACTGCTTCTAGAACCATTTGACCAAACCCATCGCAGTACGCGATGGGCTTGTCTTTTGTCTCATTGCATAGCGCGATAGGACAAGAAAACATATTTTTCATTTTAAACCTTTGAGTTTGGAATTTGGTAGAATTGGTCCCTTGACTTTGAAAACTTGACATTTTTAACTCGAAATTTACATGATGTTACATCATCTATCCTATTAACGACCTATGTGTGGCTGTCTACAAGTTTTGGCACTATTAGAACCGTTACTATAATGACGATTATATAAATGGTTTCACAATAGTGGCCATATTCACGTTTATCTCATTTCATCGATTGTTTTGGTTGTTAATCGAATACTATTTTATCTATATTGATACACGTATGCGTCACCCCAAAGAAACTCACCTCATCTTCGTGATTTCACGCAATCGTATTCTCAATTACTTATAACCTCAAGTTTGTACACGTATGAAACTCATTGCACGACATTATTGAAATTGAAACATAGTTTACCCCTACCTCATGTACTCACTTATTGGGTTTCTTATTTACACCTATCGGATTTTTCGCTTTTCACTCTTTGGATTCTCGTTTTCATTTATTGGACTTTTCACTTCCATTTATCGGAGTTCTCTTAATTAAAAACTTTTTACTCGTCAGATCTTATACTAATTTAGTGACCCGAATTTAAACCATGGGTTTTAATGATTTACTTATTCTTGCATACTGAGGACATTTAACTTCAATTCTTGTTCGTAATTGTCTACCCTGGATTTTTTTATTCGATCGTCTTTACTTATTTAAACCAAAATAGTTATTTTCACTTTGGTTATACTATAGGATTTTAATTGTCTCAATTATTTATTCCATTTTTCTACTTATTTAAAAAGGTTCAACCCCAAAATTTCCAACTGCGGGTATTATTTTAACAATATGTGCAAAATTCAACAGATTCATGCACGTTTCTAATGTTTAAGATTTCAAAATAAATATGTCTTTAAACCACACAATGGGACGAACCATGTGGACCATACAACGATCTAAATAATTATGGGTGCACACTTAATTATCGAAATCCTCGTATGGAAGCCATAGTAAGTACACTTTTGTGCGATAACTCAGGCCCGAGGATGATAGCGGAAAAACGATAGAAATGCGAGTTATGATAAGGGCATGGTGGATACGCCGCTGGTAATTCATATATATAAGTGCCTTTATTATGTTCTCATTTGTGACGTTTTTTTTTCGAGCCATCCAAGGAATTGACGCTATTCTTTTGTCAAAAAATTTTCTTGCAATTATTTTACTAAAGGCAATATTCGTTAGTAATTATTTTCTAGTATATCTTAATTTCTGGACGAAATTTCCTGAAGTAGTAGATATTGTGACATTCGTCAATTTCGGGTCTCGATTTGTATTCATTTTGTAATCATTTTGTAACATGTTGATTTTTCGCGTTTTATTTTAATAAATTATACTTCATATTTGTGGTTAAGCTTGTAAACCCGAACCGGAAATTTATCAAATCATTGATAATATAACCCTAGCATGTGCGAGGTTTGTCAAATTCCGCTAGCTTTAGTTTATAAGTTTGGTTAAATAAACTTTTGGGGACTAAAGTGTGATTTATCTTAAAGTTATTCAAGTTTGAATCATTTACAACTAAATACAAAACATGAGGGGCCAAAGTGTAACATTTATCAACCACCTATATAATCAAACAAACCCTAACCTTACCATAAACTTTCAGCCGCCACCCCCCTGTAGCCGTTTTCCGGCGAACCTCGGAATGCCGGCGAGAAGCCGGCGACGCGATTTCGGCCACACATCTCCCTTTCTCCGATCTCTGGCCGTCTCTCCCTCCCTTTGGTCCGTAAACCCAATGCTGTCCCCCTCTCTTTCCCTCCCTCGTTTTTACGGCGAGCCCACCTTCTCCGGTGACCCTTTCCTTCTCCGGGTCGTCCTTTCGGCGACCAGAAATAACCGGCCACCGATAACTCTCTCTCTCTCTCGGCTCTATCTCTCTCTCTCTCTATCTCTCTATCCCTCTCGGCTCTCTCTATCTCTTTCCGCCTCTATCTCTCTATCTCTCTCGGCTCTCTCTATCCCTCTATCTCTCTCCGTCTCTCTCTCTCTATCTCTCTCTTTGTCTCTCTCTGATGCATTTTCCGGCGCGCCTCCAACGGCCGGAATGGGCTCCGGCGACCTTTGTTTCCCCGGTAGCCTATATCTCCGACGACCCTGCTTGGCTTCAACAATTGCTGTAACGATTCCGGCGAAATCAGGTATACCCTAACCGGTATATACTATTTATGTGTTATATAATAATGAATATGTGAATTATAATGCGTTTATACGAGTATGTATGATTCATAGTACGAATTATACTCGATTATACAGTTAATCGCATTGGAAATACAATTAACCGATTAACGGTTGTTGAAGCCCGAACGAATCGAGGATTACGTTATAGACGGGATATATGATATTTAGTGATGTTTACAAAGTATTAAAGCTTCGGGATAAGTGAATTAAAGCACAGAAAAAGAATTTCGATTTAATGGTACGTCAATACGTTAAACGAAAACTTTAATACCAAACCAAGCAAGAGACGATCGATCAAGCCGAAAAAGATGCACAATTATTAATAATATGATGTTTTAAGTTAATGAAAGTCATGGTTTAAGTTTTTGAAGTTTTTAAGTCGGTTTTATATAAATTTCATTTTTAAGCCGAAAAACGACCGTTTTAGCCTCGTTTTAAGCCGAATTAAACATTTAACCGAAAAACGAACTGAACCAGATTATCCAAAACATTATCCGGATTACGAGAATCTGAATATGTGGCTTAAAATGGAGATGTGGGTCCCACCCCACCCTCCAAATGATCCGATCGGACCACCACTCCCCAAACCTCACTTCATTTTCTCTTTTTCACAAACACATTCATCAATCTTTCAACTCTCTCTCCACCTATGAACTAAAAACCGGGTTTTGAGCAAGAAAAACAAGGTAATGATCGTGTTATGTACGTGTTTATCTTCGTTTCTTGAGTGTTCTTGCAAGAAAATGAGGTTTCCAAGTGAAAAAGGGTGAAAACCCGAGATGGAACCGATTCTTGCATGATCAAGTGATGTATACGGGTTATACAAGGGATCTTGGTCCAAGAAAGGAGTTAAACGAACCAAAAACGAATTTTTACGGTTAAATCTTTGTTTTTATATCATAACCGAAACCATGAAAGAAATGGCTTGATTGTGGGTGTAACTTGCTTGGTGTGGTGTTATTGTGATTGTAGGTGTTGTATCTAGTTGATAGCAAAGGCTAGAAAGCGAGATTCTTGCGATTTGAAGCTAGAAACTCAAGGTAGTTCGGTTTTTGTATAAGGGTTATGAATTGGACAGATTGTGTTTCGTGTAGAGTTAGGCCATGAAATTTTACAGGGATGATCTACATATGAAAATATGAGTTCTGTGAATTTTTGGTAATTTTTGGATAAAGGATGAATATTTGGTGAATTTAGTGCTCGGTTTTGGCCAAAAATGGTGAAAAATAGTTAACTATCATGAAAAATTCTGGAAAATTGCAGATAAGCTTTTTATAACATGTATAAGTCACACACAAAATTTGAGGTCAGTTGGAGAAGTCTAAGTAGGCTTTTCGGTTAAACGAGTTCTAGGGTTTTCTAGCTCGGTTTTAGTGAAAATGGCATTTAAAAAGGGATTTTGGTTCTGGAAAAATTACAGGGGACTATGGAGATGGCAGGGGTCATCCAGGAAAATTTGGGATTTTTCTAAGATCGTTTGGTATTTACGACATATTTAGTGTTTAAATGGTGTTTAAAAATAGATAAATAAATTCTAAATATAAAAATTAATTCTGGAAATATTTTTATAAAATTCCCCACTGTCAAAAAATGATTTGTGCAAAATTTCAAGATCCGGGATTAAACGGATAATTATTGGTGCAAAAATAAACTTTTAAAGCTTAAAACGCGTAAACCGGTAAAGTTCGCATAAGCGAGCTGACTGGTGTATAAAAACCCTAAAAATGAACTATTTTCATATAAATGAGTTAAATAAGTAAAAATGAATCATCCGAAAATAATTCGGATGATTTGAGTAATTTTTACCCGATTTAACAGTTTCCGGTACGCTAAGGACGGAAACGGGTCCCGCGGTCAATCGGGGCGTCTAAACCGAGCTCTAATTTCACATCTTTAATTAAATTACCAATCAACCACTATTTTCGGGTCGTGTGTGACCAAACTCATTTTTGAAACATAAAAACAGATAACCGTGCTAGGCACGCACAACAGGGAAAACAAACCATTAGTAATTTTGACTAGGGAACTCTAAACGATATCACAATCTGAGTCCTGAGAAGTGTTTCTGGGTTAACATTGCCCCCGGAACGGTTACAGTACTGGGTTAACGGTGTCCCCAGATGTACCGGTTAACACGGTTAAAGTTATGTTAATAGTGATTGTATAGTAACGAACTTAGGGATCGCATTACAGATCCGGACTAGTAGCTGGTGTACTGTGATACCTAACTGCCTACGATAAGGTGAGTTTCACGAGCCCCTTTTTCTGAATTGTTTTTAAATATTTTCCCGGGGCGGAAAGCATGTTACTAATAAAATGTTTAAGTACATACTGAACGCATGGATTTGCGTGTATTTATAAATACTTGATTATACGGGAATTGTACGGAATGGGTACAGTACTGAGTTAACAGTGTCCCCAGATGTCCCTAGAAGTGTTTCTGGGTTAACATTGTCCCCGGAATGAGTACTGTACTGGGTTAACAGTGTCCCCAGACAGAGGTTTCGCTTGTGGGCTCAGCATAATTACATCGATACTATTATATTATGATATGGATTTATCATGGTTTATTCAAATTGTGAAACTCACCAACTATTCGTAGTTGACCCGTTTTCTTTACATGCTTTCTAGGTACTCCCAAACTGGAATAAGTGCTACATGCTTGATGATGCGTGCTTTTGTGGAAGCTTAGTGATCATTTTGTATTAAATATTTTAATGTACTATTGGTAAAACTTATGTGCTGTCGCCTAGACGATAACTAAACTCGGAACGATGTAATATGATGTGAATTAATGTAGTGGTGTTTTCTTTATAAGCAATGCTGTTGATATCAGATGTGTCTGTTGCATCCCATTTACGTTTCCGTTGCGGTTTCGGGGTGTTACAGAACTTGGTATCAGAGCCATTGGTTATAAAGAATTAGGATGTCTTTAAAAGATACCTAAAATATAACCAGTAGCTCAAGTATTATAGGATCTGAATATCAACTAATAATATATAGTGACGAGATTTGGATGCACTTGGATGGACAAGTGAGTTATTATGGTCCGGAAAATAATAACAGAATTGTCCGCACGAGGGAATTCAGGGGAAGTCACGTGGAACATTAATAGGTAAAATCGGCAACATATGTGTAAGTATATGATAATATTTTTATGTGACAAGGTTGTATAAGTGTGTGTATATTAATTTAATTATGATTTACGTTATGGAAGAAACTATATGTTTGCTAACTTGTGTACAGGTAAGGATGTCGAGATCACAAAGTCTGACAGTGGAGGAGGACCCGGTGGAGACTAGTTCCGGGGACTCTTGGAGCTTACGCTTAACTTCCAGCACTGAGCCTAGTGAGACTAGCCGTAGGAGTGCTAGCCTGTCCGTCCCTACTAGGGTTGCCAGATCCCCCACCCCACCCGCACCACAGGTCACCCCTACCCCTCCCAGACCCGGTGCCCGCTTCACGGCGCGGATCAGTGCCCCTTATGTCCCACCTACCTTTACCCCACCCAGACCCACTTACCACAGGGGCGAGTCCTCCCTCCCCCAGCCTGAGCCTGTGCCTCCACCCGTGTGGGGTACCCCTAGGCTGGAGAGCGATGAGCGTCCCTCCACCGAGGCTGCATGGCTCCTAGTGCTCACCGAGCATATGAATGAGCACACCACCACCTTGACGGTGGGTATCCAGAGGAGGAATCACTTGGCGGACTGCATACTGGACAGCCAGTATGCGATCGCTCAGCTAAGGAGGGAGGACGCATACTCCCAGTGGTTGATTGACCGGATGGAAACACGGATCCGGGGTTTGATGGCAGTGTTAGTGGTGATGGTGGCAGTGTTGGTATGGTTGGTATACCACCATGTTTAGATCATGTTAGGGTAGTAGTCAGGGTCCGCTTTTTGATACTCTGTGTAAGCAGTTAGTGGCGATGCTAACATAGAGTGAATCTTGGGTAGTTATAGTACAGCCACTAGCCCATAGGGGGTCTCTTTTTGGGAATACCATTGTAGATACTTTTAGTGTATTATTCAAGCACTGACCCATAGAGGGTTATGTCGAAATGATGCCGATGTAGGACTGAGGTATGAAAACTTAATCTATGGGCTGATGTTTATGTAATGTGTACTAATTTTTATGTAATATGTACTGATGTTTATTAATGAATGGAATATGTGTTGTGTATCGAGATTGGAATTTGTATTAATTATATGTATTTTTCTTAATGTTGTGTAGAATGCCGATTCCGAGTAATGACGCACCGCCTAGGGTGGTCGTTACAGACATTAATGGCCCTATACCCAGTGTAGAAACGAACCGCACTGAACCGACTCCTGCAACAAGGGGATGTTCAATTAAAGATTTTATGTTGTGCAAGCCCCTAGATTTTAGCGGGTCTGAGGGACCAAATGGGTTGGTTAAGTGGATTGAGAAAATAGAGTCGGTTGTGAACATCAGTAACTACCCTGAGGATTATGTTGTTAAGTATGCAACCTGCACGTTCACGGACCATGCCTTGACATGGTGGAACACAATAGTGCATACTCGCGGTCAAGCAGCGACAAACCGCATGACCTGGGCAGAACTCAAGGCCCTTGTGCTGGAACATTTCTGCCCGAAAAACGAACTGCAGAAGTTAGAAAACGAATTGTGGAACCTGGAGATGCAGGGGGCAGACCACTTGGGTTATACGAACCGATTTAATGAATTGTCGCGATTGGTGCCATGGTTAGTCACCCCAGAGTCAAAGAGGGTTGAGCGTTATATATGGGGACTAACTCCAGTAGTAAGGAGTATAGTCAACGCTGGGGGACACCAGACGTTTGAGGGTGCGGTGACGCAAGCTGGTATCGTCACATGCGATTTCGTGAGTAGTGGGTCACTGAAGGTGGCAGGAGAGTCTGCTGGGGGAAAGCGAGGTACGTATGACAATAGGATCCAGGAGAAGCAACAAAATAAACGTGCTCGGCCCGCTGCCCAGAACTACGCCATGACTAGTTCAGGCGGAAGGCAGGAACCGCAGACAAGGACGTTTCCTAGATGTGGAAAATGCGGTTACCAGCATGGTGGCGAGTGCAGGGGGTAGTATGCCATCGGTGTGGCAGGGAGGGGCACTACGCACCGAGATGTAGGGCAAACCTGAACAATCTGAACCGACAACCGCAACCTATCCGTGCGCAGCCATTTAGGACCCAACCAGCCCGACCACAAAACCCACAAGGAAACCAAATGATGACCACCAGCCGTGCTTGCTTTGAATGCGGCGGCACAGATCACTTCAGGAGATACTGCCCGAAACTGAACCAGGGAGGAAACGGGAGGCAAACCGTGGGTCAGGCATCGTCGTCCAATCCGGCGAGAGGCCGAGCATTCGTGATGGGGGCGAACGAAGCACGCCAGGACGCCAACGTAGTGACAGGTACATTCCTCGTCTCTGATCATTACGCTTCTGTATTATTTGATACGGGCGCCGATAGAAGTTTTGTCTCCGTTAAGTTCCTATCGATAGCAAACCTTCCAATTAGTGAAACCATAGAACCTTATACAGTAGAAGACGCTAACGGTAAAACCATGATAGTTAATCAGATAGTTCGGAATTGCCCTTTTATTCTGAACAATCAATCCTTCCTAATTGACTTATTACCGGTAGAACTAGGTAGTTTTGACGTAATAGTGGGAATGGATTGGTTAGCACGTAACAAAGTGGAAATAAACTGTAAAAAGAAAATCGTCAAGATCCGGGTGTCGGATGACGAAGAGGTGTTAGTGCAAGGGGAGATGTCGAGCACAATGATACCATTTATATCCCACCTCAAGGTGTTAAAATATATACGCCAAGGGTGCGTGGCGTATCTAGCAAGCTTGACGGCCACAGATTCTGATGAGAAACGGGTGGATGATATCCCGGTGGTACGCGAGTTTCCACAAGTTTTCCCAGAAGAACTTCCTGGATTACCGCCAACCCGACAGGTCGAATTCAGAATCGATTTATTACCTCAAGCTGGCCCTGTTGCTAAAGCGCCCTACCGACTTGCACCGTCCGAGATCCAAGAATTATCCAATCAGTTGCAAGAATTTTTGAATAAAGGATTTATACGTCCTAGTCATTCCCCATGGGGTACGCCTGTATTATTCGTGAAAAAGAAGGACAGGAGCCTTAGAATGTGCATTGATTACAGGGAGTTGAACAAGTTAACAATCAAAAATAGGTACCCTATTGCCCGAATTGATGACCTGTTTGACCAGCTGCAAGGTGCGAGCTATTTCTCAAAGATCGATCTTAGATCGGGTTACCATCAGGTTAGAATTCAGGAAGAAGATATTCCAAAAACCGCATTCCGGACTCGCTACGGCCATTACGAGTTCTTAGTTATGCCTTTCGGGATAACAAATGCGCCAGCAGTGTTCATGGACCTCATGAATCGAGTCTGTAAACCCTATCTTGACAAATTCGTAATCGTGTTTATTGACGATATTCTGATTTACTCGAAAAGTAAAGAAGAGCACGAGCAACACTTAAGAATAATTTTAGAGCTGCTGAATCAGGAGAAGTAGTATGCAAAATTCTCCAAGTGTAACTTCTGGTTACAAGAAGTGCAATTCCTCGGTCACGTTGTAAACCATCAAGGAATACACGTTGATCCGAGTAAGATTGAAGCAATTAAGAATTGGCAAGCGCCTAAAACGCAAAGGAAATCCGCCAATTCTTAGGCTTAGCTGGATATTATCGTCGATTCATAGAGAACTTTTCCAGCATCGCCCAACCATTAACTCTCCTGACTCAAAAGGATCGAAAGTATGAATGGGGAGAAGAGCAGGAGATGGCGTTTCAAACTTTAAAGCAAAAATTGTGCCAAGCGCCGATTTTAAGTCTCCCCGATGGAAACGATGGTTTTGTCGCGTATTGCGACGCATCGCGTAGAGGGTTAGGATGCGTGTTGATGCAGAATAATAAGGTTATAGCCTATGCTTCCCGACAGTTAAAAGTACACGAGAAGAATTACACTACTCACGACTTACTGGGAGCGGTTATCTTCGCACTTAAAATCTTGGAGACATTATCTCTACGGTACGAAGTGCACCATCTTCACCGATCATAAAAGTTTGCAGCACATATTCGATCAGAAAGAACTGAATATGAGGCAATGAAGATGGGTCGAGTTGTTAAGCGATTATGACTGTGACATCCGTTATCACCCCGGCAAGGCTAACGTCGTAGCCGATGCCTTGAGTAGGAAAGATCGAATTAAGCCATTGCGAGTGCGAGCACTGGGGATGATAGTCCAGTCAAACCTTTCGGACCTGATCCGAGTCGCTCAACGTGAGGCGTTAAAAGAGGAACAATTGGAGAAGGAGGGACTTTACGGCAATGAGAAGAATTTTCGAACAGCGCGTGGACGAAATTCTCTATTTCAAAAATCGGATTTGGATCCCGACCCCCCATGACCTTCGTGAATTAATCATGGACGAAGCGCATAGATCGAAATATTCCATACATCCGGGATCGGATAAGATGTACAAGGATGTGAAGGAGTTCTACTGGTGGACGGGTATGAAAAAGGATATAGCAACGTATGTCGGTAGGTGTACGACTTGTGCGAGGGTTAAGGCGGAGCACCAGAAACCCTCGGGGATGTTACAACAACCGGAAATTCCCGAGTGGAAGTGGGAGCAAATCACGATGGATTTTGTGACACATCTCCTAAGACGTCCCTGAGGACATGATGCAATTTGGGTAATCGTGGATCGATTAACCAAATCGGCACATTTTATCCCGATTAGGAATAATTATAACACTGAGAGACTTGCGCAGATTTATATAAATGAAATTGTGTCTCGTCATGGGATACCCATCTCAATCATCTCCGATCGGGATAGCCATTTCACCTCCAATCTTTGGCAAGCTGTGCAAGAAGCGCTGGGAACGCGCATTGATCTAAGCACAGCTTACCACCCTCAGACCGATGGTCAGTCTGAGAGGACCATCCAATCCCTGGAGGATTTGCTTCGTGCATGCGTAATGGATTTTAAGGGAAATTAGGATCAACATCTCCCACTTGTTGAATTTTCTTATAATAACGGTTACCATAGCAGTATAAAGGCAGCGCCTTACGAAGCATTGTATGGTCGGAAGTGTCGTTCACCACTCTGCTGGACTGAAGTGGGCGACACTCAGGTTATTAGATCAGACCTGGTCCAGGAAACGACCAGCAAAATCCTTGAAATTAGGAACAATCTGAAGGCCGCGCGGGATCGGCAGAAGAGTTATGCCGATACCCGTAGAAAACCGTTGTCGTTTGAGAAAGGTGATAAAGTGTATTTGAAGGTATCACCTTGGAAGGGTGTAGTCAGATATGGAAAGGCGGGGAAATTAGCCCCGAGATATATTGGACCATTCAATCTTACTGCAAAAATCGGTCCAGTAGCATACCGATTAGAACTACCCGATGAGCTGAGCGCAGTTCACAACGTGTTTCACGTATCGAACTTGAAAAGATGTCTGGCGGATGAGACATCGGTGTTACCTTTAGAGGGTGTCCAAATAAATGATAAACTCAATTTCGTAGAGGAACCCATAGAAATAGTAGACGGGAAAATCAAGCAACTTAGACACAATAAGATTTCGTTGGTCAAAGTTAGATGGAATTCGCAACGAGGCCCAGAATATACCTGGGAACGAAAGGACGAATTCCGGAAGAAATACCCATATCTATTTCCTCAAAAGGAAGTAGTTGTCGCGTAAAATTTCGAGGACGAAATTTCTTTTACGGGGGGAGAATGTAACGATTCCGGCGAAATCAGGTATACCCTAACCGGTATATACTATTTATGTGTTATATAATAATGAATATGTGAATTTTAATGCGTTTATACGAGTATGTATGATTCATAGTACGAATTATACTCGATTATACAGTTAATCGCATTGGAAATACAATTAACCGATATTGAAGCCCGAACGAATCGAGGATTACGTTATAGACGGGATATATGATATTTAGTGATGTTTACAAAGTATTAAAGCTTCGGGATAAGTGAATTAAAGCACAGAAAAAGAATTTCGATTTAATGGTACGTCGGTACGTTAAATGAAAACTTTAATACCAAACCGAGCAAGAGACGATCGATCAAGCCGAAAAAGATGCACAATTATTAATAATATGATGTTTTAAGTTAATGAAAGTCATGGTTTAAGTTTTTGAAGTTTTTAAGTCGGTTTTATATAAATTTCATTTTTAAGCCGAAAAAACGACCGTTTTAGCCTCGTTTTAAGCCGAATTAAACATTTAACCAAAAAACGAACTGAACCAGATTATCCAAAACATTATCCGGATTACGAGAATCTGAATATGTGGCTTAAAATGGAGATGTGGGTCCCACCCCACCCTCCAAATGATCCGATCGGACCACCACTCCCCAAACCTCACTTCATTTTCTTTTTTTCACAAACACATTCATCAATCTTTCAACTCTCTCTCCACCTAGGAACTAAAAACCGGGTTTGAAGCAAGAAAAACAAGGTAATGATCGTGTTATGTACTTGTTTATCTTCGTTTCTTGAGTGTTCTTGCAAGAAAATGAGGTTTCCAAGTGAAAAAGGGTGAAAACCCGAGATGGAACCGATTCTTGCATGATCAAGTGATGTATACGGGTTATACAAGGGATCTTGGTCCAAGAAAAGAGTTAAACGAACCAAAAACGAATTTTTACGGTTAAATCTTTGTTTTTATATCATAACCGAAACCATGAAAGAAATGGCTTGATTGTGGGTGTAACTTGCTTGGTGTGGTGTTATTGTGCTTGTAGGTGTTGTATCTAGTTGATAGCAAAGGCTAGAAAGCGATATTCTTGCGATTTGAAGCTAGAAACTCAAGGTAGTTCGGTTTTTGTATAAGGGTTATGAATTGGACAGATTGTGTTTCGTGTAGAGTTAGGTCATGAAATTTTACAGGGATGATCTACACATGAAAATATGAGTTCTGTGAATTTTTGGTAATTTTTGGATAAAGGATGAATATTTGGTGAATTTAGTGCTCGGTTTTGGCCAAAAATGGTGAAAACTAGTTAAATATCATGAAAAATTCTGGAAAATTGCAGATAAGCTTTTTATAACATGTATAAGTCACACACAAAATTTGAGCTCAGTTGGAGAAGTCTAAGTAGGCTTTTCGGTTAAACGAGTTCTAGGGTTTTCTAGCTCGGTTTTAGTGAAAATGGCATTTAAAAAGGGATTTTGGTTCTGGAAAAATTACAGGGGACTATGGAGATGGCAGGGGTCATCCAGGAAAATTTGGGATTTTTCTAAGATCGTTTGGTATTTACGACATATTTAGTGTTTAAATGGTGTTTAAAAATAGATAAATAAATTCTAAATATAAAAATTAATTCTGGAAATATTTTTATAAAATTCCCCACTGTCAAAAAATGATTTGTGCAAAATTTCAAGATCCGGGATTAAACGGATAATTATTGGTGCAAAAATAAACTTTTAAAGCTTAAAACGCGTAAACCGGTAAAGTTCGCA
>NW_027499353.1:0-96449 GCF_021521415.1 Bidens hawaiensis
TTAAGCCATTGCGAGTGCGAGCGCTGGGGATGATAGTCCGGTCGAACCTTTCGGACCTGGTTCGAGTCGCTCAACGCGAGGCGTTGAAAGAGGAACAATTGGAAAAAGAGGGACTTTACGGTAACGAAAAGAATTTCGAACAGCGCGTGGACGAAATTCTCTATTTCAAAAATCGGATTTGGATCCCGACCCTCCATGACCTTCGTGAATTAATCATGGACGAAGCGCATAAATCGAAATATTCCATACATCCGGGATCGGATAAGATGTACAAGGATGTGAAGGAGTTCTACTGGTGGCCGGGTATGAAAAAGGATATAGCCACATACGTTGGCAAGTGTACGACGTGTGCGAGGGTTAAGGCAAAGCACCAGAAACCCTCGGGGATGTTACAACAACCGGAAATTCCCGAATGGAAATGGGAGCAAATCACGATGGATTTTGTGACACATCTCCCTAAGACGTCCCGTGGACACGATGCAATTTGGGTAATCGTGGATCGATTAACCAAGTCGGCACATTTTATTCCGATTAGAAATAATTATAACACCGAGAGACTTGCGCAGATTTATATAAATGAAATTGTGTCTCGTCATGGGATACCCATCTCAATCATCTCCGATCGAGATAGCCATTTCACCTCCAATCTTTGGCAAGCTGTACAAGAAGCGCTGGGAACGCGTATTGATCTAAGCACAGCTTACCACCCTCAGACCGACGGTCAGTCTGAGAGGACCATCCAAACACTGGAGGATTTGCTTCGTGCATGCGTACTGGATTTTAAGGGAAATTGGGATCAACATCTCCCACTCGTTGAATTTTCCTATAATAACAGTTACCATAGCAGTATAAAGGCAGCACCTTACGGAGCATTGTATGGACGGAAGTGCCGATCACCACTTTGTTGGACTGAAAGTGGGGCGACACACAGGTTATTAGATCGGACCTGGTCCAGGAAACGACCAGCAAAATCCTTGAAATTCGGAACAATCTGAAGGCCGCGAGGGATCGGCAGAAGAGTTATGCTGATACCCGTCGAAAACTGTTATCATTTGAGAAAGGTGATAAAGTGTATTTGAAAGTATCACCTTGGAAAGGAGTAGTCAGATTTGGAAAGGCGGGGAAGTTAGCCCCTAGATACATTGGACCATTCGACATTACTGCAAAAATCGGTCCTGTAGCATACCGATTAGAATTCCCTGATGAACTGAGTGCAGTTAACAATGTGTTTCACGTGTCGAACTTGAAAAGGTGTATGTCGGATGAGACATCGGTGTTACCCTTAGAGGGTGTCCAAATAAGTGATAAGCTTAATTTCGTAGAGGAACCCATAGAAATAGTGGACGGGAAAATCAAGCAACTTAGACACAATAAGATCTCGTTGGTCAAAGTTAGATGGAACTCGCAACGAGGCCCAGAATATACATAGGAACGTAAGGACGAATTTCGGAAGAAATACCCCCACCTATTTCCTCAAAAGGAAGTAGTTGACGCGTAAAATTTCGAGGACGAAATTTTTGTAACGAGGGAGAATGTAACGATCCCGGCAAATTCAGGTATACCCTAGCCGGTATATACTATTTACGTGTTATTTAATACTGAATATATGAATTATAATGTGTATATACGAGTATGTATGATTCACGGTACGAATTATACTCGATTATACAGTTAATCGTATTGGAAGTACGGTTAACCGATTGACGGTTATTGAAACCCGAATGAATCGGGGATTACATTATAGACGAAATATATAATGTTTAGTGATGTTTACAAAGTATTAAAGCTTCGGGAAAAGTGAATTAAAGCACAGAAAAGAGTTTTTGATTTAATGGTACGTCGGTACGTTAAACGAAACCTTTAATACCAAACCAAGCAAGAGGCGATCGATCAAGCCGAAAAAGATGCACAATTACCGACAATATGATGTGTTAAGTCAATAAATGTCATGGTTTAAGTTTTTAAAGTTTTTAAATCGGTTTTATATAAATTTCATTTTTAAGCCGAAAAACGACCGTTTTAGCCTCGTTTTAAGCCGAATTAAACGATTAACCGAAAAACGAACTGAACCAGATTATCCAAAACATTATCCGGATTGCACAATCCAAATGTGTGGCCAAGAATGGAGGTGTGGGCCCCACCCCACACCCTTATGGAGACCGATCGGATGAGGGTGTTCCCCTCATCCCTTTCATTTTCTTTTTTCTAAAACCCAAACTCCCAAATTCTCTCCATCCTTCACACATTCATCCCAAAATCTTTGATTTTTAACAAGAATCACAAGGTAAAAGCATGATTGTAAGGGTTAATTCATAGTTTTAATTCCATGATATTGAGTTAATTGCAAGAAAAGGAGGTTTCAAGTGAAAAATGGGTGAAAACCCGAGATGAAACCGATTTTTGCATGATTAAGTGATGTATACAAGTTATACAAGGGATCTTGGTCCAAGAAAGGAGTTACAAGAGTCAAAAACGAATTTTTACGGTTATAATCTTTGTTTTTATATCATAACCGAAACCATGAAAGAATTGGCTTGATTGTGGGTGTAACTTGCTTGGTGTGGTGTTATTGTGCTTGTAGGTGTTATATCTAGTTGCTAGCAAAGGCTAGAAAGCAAGATCTTTGCGATCTAAAGCTAGAAACACAAGGTAGTTCGGTTTTTCGTATGGTTTATATGATTTGGACAGATTGTGATAGACTTAGAGTTGGGTCATGAAATTTCACAGAGATGATCTACACATGAAAATATGAGATTTGTGAAAATTTGGTAATTTTTGGACAAAGGATGAATATTTGGTGAATTTAATGCTCGGCTTTGGCTAAAAATGATGAAAAATAGTTAAAAATCATGAAAAATTCTGGAAAATTCCAGATAAGCTTTTTATAAAATATAAAAGTCACACACAAAATTTCAGATCCGTTGGAAAAGTCTAAGTAGGCTTTTCGGTAAAACGAGTCTAGGGTTTTCTAGCTCGGTTTTGGTGAAAATGGCATGAAAAATGAGATTTTGGTTCTGGAAAAATTACAGAGAACTATGTGGATGGCAGGGGTCATCCCAGAAAAATTTGGGATTTTTCTAAGGTCGTTTGGTATTTTCGATATATTTGGTGTTTAAATGACGTTTAAAAATAGATAAATAAATGTTAAATATAAAAATTAATTCTGGAAATATTTTTATAAAATTCTTTACTGTCAAAAAGTGATTTGTGCAAAATTTCAAGATCCGAGACTAAACGGATAATTATTTTTGCTAAAAAGAACATAAAAACAAACTTTTAAAGCTTAAAACGCGTAAACCGGCAAAGTTCGCCTAAGCGAGCTGACTGGTGTATAAAAACCTTAAAAATGAACTATTTTCATGAAACTAAGTTAATCAAGTAAAAATAAATCATCCGAAAATAATTCGGATGATTTGGGTTTTTTTTTTTACGAAATAACAGTTTCCGGCACCCTAAAGACGGAAACTGGTCCCACGGCCAAACGGGGCGTCTAAACCGAGCTCTAAATTCACGGCTTTAACTAAAATATCAGTCAAACACTATTTTCGGGTCGTGTGTGACCAAACTCATTTTTGAAACATAAAAACGGATAACCGTGCTAGGCACGCAAAACGGGGAAAACATAATAATAATAATTTTGACGGTTAAACTCTAAGAAATATCACAATCTGAGTCCTGAGAAGTGTCTCTGGGTTAACATTGTCCCCGGATCGAGTACAGTACTGGGTTAACAGTGTCCCCAGATGTACCGGTTGACACGGATTTAATTTATGGAAATTGTATAGTAACGACTTAGGTATCATATTACAGATTCAGGCTCATAGCTGTTCACTGTACTACATACTGACTCACGAGAAGGTGAGTTTCACGAGCCCCTTTTTACTGAACTGTTTTAAATATTTTCCCGGGGCGGAAAGCATGTTTCTATCAAAATGTTTAAGTACATGCTGATCGCATGGAAATGAATGTATTTATATAATGTTTATTGTACGGGAATCGTACGGTAATGTATTAAGATGGTAATTGTCTGAGTTGCTAACATTGTAAGGCCCGAAACAGTGTTCTGGGTTAACAGTGTCCCCAGAGGTTATTAAATGGGTTTCTGGGTTAACAGTGTCCCCAGAGGGTATTAAATGTGTTTCTGGGTTAACAGTGTCCCCAGAGGTTATTAGATGTGTTTCTGGGTTAACAGTGTCCCCAGAGGTTATTAAATGTGTTTCTGGGTTAACAGTGTCCCCAGAGGTTATTGGATGTGTCTCTGGGTTAACAGAGGTTTCACTTGTGGGCTCAGCATAATTTCATCGCTAATATATTACTATAATGATTTGTCATGGTTTATTTAAATTAGTGAAACTCACCAACTATTCGTAGTTGACCCGTTTTCTTTACATGCTTTCTAGGTACTCCCAAACTGGAATAATTGATACGTGCTTGATGATGTGTGCTTTTGTGGAGGCTTAGTGATCTTTATTTTGTATTGAATATGTTAACGTATTATCGGTAAAACTTATGTATTAACGCCTAGATGATAACGAAACTCGGAACAATGAATTGCGATGTAAATTAATGTAGTGGTGTTTTCTTTATAAGCAATGCTGTTGATATCAGACGAGTCTGTCGCACCCCGTTTACGTTTCCGCTGCGGTTGCGGGGTGTTACAATGATTATGTGATATAGCTAGTTTTCAACAAGGAATTCTTGTTTCGAGCAAGCTTTGCATTTTATATGCTGATTGTTATTCCAAGCTAACTCTGTGAACTTAGGTTAGTACACCTAGTAAGCTTTGTGATTTGTGTGAATATGTTGTAAGGAAAGGTTTGTTAATCTTTCTGGGCACACTTAGATATTATTGTCTAAGTTTGTCATTTTCAGGTATGATTTGATAATGTTGAAGTCTCTCGGGTAGACTAAACTGTTTAGCTTAGTACTCGGGCATACCTGATGGTTGAATATATGTATCCTAGTAAGCTTAGTGCTAAAATTTTAGACTATAGCACATTTAAATGTTTATATGTTTAAATTTCATTCCTAGCATGCTCTGAGATAATTGTGTTTATGTTTTCTTTGAAATTACAAGTGTTTTCGGGCAAACTTTGTTTTCTGGGTACACTTTATATTTTGGGTACACTTCTGTTACCTCAATATACTTGGTAATTTCAAAACTTGACTTTTCGAGTACATTGTCTGCTAGAAGTTCTCTTCCGGGCACACTTTGTATTCAATGAAGGTTATTCAGGTATACTTTGCATAAGAATTCTGTTCAAGCACACCATACATCAGAAAGGTTGCTCGGGCACACTATGTTTCCAAGTATACTTGATTGAATATGTTTTTAAGTATGTTTGATTGTTTATGATTCTTATTCCATTAGGGTTTATGCTAGAATAAGTCAATTAATTTGAATTCAAGAAATTTATACGGGGATCTTAATTGATTCCTAGTAAGAATGATTATTTGATATTTTATACTTGATTATTTGCCTTGTGATTAATTTTTCAAGAAATCTAGTATTTTGGGTAAGCTTTCTTCATTGTATCTTGTTTTTAAATTACTTAGCTTAACCAAGCAAAGTTTGTAAGTGAAAGGATTCGGTCAAACCTTTTAGAATTTAAATGAAAATTTTACCAAGCAAGGTTTGATGCTTATTTTTCGGGTAAGCTTTGTGTAAGGGGAAGTACACCGAGTATACTCTGGATATATTAAAATTTCCAATTAAGGTTTTATTAACTTAAAAATAAATATTATTTTTAATATATCAAGGGGATAATGTTACTGTTTGATAGCTAATAATTCACAAAATGACAAAAAGCATTTAAAACCCACTTTCAAAAGGTATATAAGAGGGAGTTAGGCAAAATTTTCAACATTACTTTTCCCTCTCTCTCCTTCCACTGCAACTGCTTACTCACAAAGAAACCTAAACCGACTTATCGCATTCAACTTTAATCCAAACCCTAACTTGATTTAGCCCTCTAATTCCGACTCGGTAAGCAACAATAATGTGTTTTCTGATCACGATTAGACTATAATGGGCTTTGATTATGTATTTGATTACGAATACTCTGTTTGTGTGTTTAGGTTATAAACTTGTCGAAGAACAGGTTCTTGATGGTTTTCTCTCTCTCTTTCTTCTTCATTTTTATACCTTGAAATTACTTAAAGTACTGAACTTTATGACTAATTTCACTTTGAATATGTTTGATTGTGATGAACAGATATGGCAGAAGAAGACCAACCCAAATATGTCTTCGAACCAAAACATAACATGTGTGCACTGTTACAAGTCACACCCGACAATGAGCCGATGGCGAGGATGATAACATGGATGGCTCGGACAAACGTCAGTTTTGCGTTCACTGAGTGCCCTGTTATCTACAGAAATCATTCTTTGGATTTCTGGAGATCTGCAGAACTCGTTGATGACATCAATGGAAAGAGAATCGAAGCGACCGTTGCAAGTAAAGAAATACACATAACCGAGAGGATGATAAGAAGATGCTTGTGGTTGAATGATGATGATCATAATTCAATAAACTTCAGCACACCTCACTTGATGAGGATATTTGAGCAAACAATGGGGTATCAAGGAACTATACATGATGGACAGTTTCAAAAGGGGATGTTCCCTATGTTGTATAGGTTTCTTATACATCATGTGATACATGGATTTGCCCCAAGGAAGGGATCATGGACTTTGATGAGTCATGATTTGGCAAATGCCACGGTTGGAATTATGTATGATCTACCCTTCAATTTTTCAAAAATGATATTTGAAGGATTAGTAGGAAACTTGAAGAAGGCAGAAAAGAACAGATTCTTACAATATCCAAGGTTCCTACAGATAATCTTCAATAGGGAACTCCAAGATCTACCCACTGTTGGGATTACACACCTACTACAAAACCCTGACACATACAAGAGAATTAAGAATCCGGGTGTGGCCAATAGATTCAATTATGAAGTTCCATTTGAGATCTTGCCATGGTTGTTGGACCATGAATTGAATGTGATGCCAGTGCCTGAGTTAAGCTCAGAGGAGGAAGGGGGAGATGATGTTGAGAGTGACGATGATGGTTCTGATGATGGAATGATAATGTTGATGGAGATGAAGGAGGAGCTGGAGTAGCTATGGATATTGTTGCACCTGATCAGGGGGGAGCAACTTGAGCAAACAGCACCACAAACTCCACCACATCAAACCACTCAATCCCCACTTCAAACCTTAACCACAGGCCAACCTGAAACATCAACACATTCATCCCCAACACCACAAACACCACCAACATATAGCCCAACTCACACAGATCCATTCATTCCAAGCTCACCTCATACACAATCACCACCACTATCCTTATTTCAAACCCACACCACAAACTAAGAACAGCATGAATATGAACAATTCACTGCATCACCACCTACAACACCACCCACTGACACTGACCTGTTGACTATGTTAAAAGAAAATGCTGAACTGAAGAGAATGAATGAGGAGGTGACAGAGGAGAATGTGATGTTATTAGAGAAGTTGGTACAAGCAAACTTGAGAATTCAACCCTGGTACAGGAGGTTGAGAATACCTCAGCTACCCCAAAACAGGGGGAGAACGAAGAAATACCAACTGTCTCTGGTGTAAATGTTGAAGAAACTGTAACAGTTGTGGAGACTGCAGACAGAACTGATTATGAATGTTTATGATGATGGTGAGGAGAGGAGAGAAGAGGATGATGAGTATGATGGTGATAGATCAGATGTGGGAGAACAAGATTATGATTATAATTATAAAAAAGTAAATGTGGAGAGGGATAGAGAGAATGTTGAGACAGAAGATAAGATTGAAAAGATAAATGTTGAAGAAAATGTAGCTGCTACTGATACAGCTATTGATGTCTTAACTGACTTTCAAACTGGTGTAGAGACTGAAGTGACTAATGAAGGGAATACTACTACTGAGGAGCCTATTACTCAAGAACAACCAGAAAGCTCCAAGAGGGGAGAGTATGACCCTGAATTAGAAGCACTTGAAAAGGAAATAGATGACTATGAACAGTCTGAGGATGAAGAGGATGTAAGGAGGATGATTGAGAAAGGAAAAGCAAAAATCAGTGTAAAAGAGCCTGTTAAGGCATATCCAGAAAAAGATGTGTCATTTAAAGATGATGCTATTCCCAATGAAGATGCCTTAAGAGAACAAGAGAACATTCTGAGAGAAACAAGGGATATGGAGATACTGGCTCAATCCATGACTCCTGAAGAAATGGCAGAACAAGAAATCTTGATCAAACAAGCTAAACTTGCAAAAGAAATTTTTGATGATGTGGCTGATCAAGAAGTAATTGAAACACTGATTATGATGAACAGAACTGAGGAATCTGACAATTCCTTGGCTATGGTGATAAGTATGTTTCAAACACAGAGCCAACCTGAAAAGGAATCTGAAAATGCTTGTGAATCTGAAGAAATGCCTCAAACGGAACCTGAAAGGCCAACTGGTGAATCTGTTGAGGAAATGATGGCTAATATCACCAGAATCAGGATGGAAAGAGCCAAAAGATTTGAACAAGTGTATACGAGAAAGAGGAAGTCTGATGAACAGAAAAGGAATGATGAGAGGAAAACAAAGAGAGGGAGATGGGATGAAAAGAACAAATGCTATGTTGAGACTCCTGAAGATGAAGGCGATAATGATAATAACCCAATCATGGCAATTCCACTACAGACACTGCAACCAGGACAACAGATTCCAGGTGTTCCTGATGTGCCTGCTAGTTCTGAACAGAATCCAGATCATCCACCCTCAGATGAACCAAAGGTAGATGCAGTCAATGTATCAACTGAAGAGGATGATGAAACTGATGATTCTGATGAAAACAATGATGATCAAGGAAAAGGTGGAGAAGCTGTGAATGTTGAATCTCCACAAGTTGAAATGACAGATGTGCAGAGAGCCAACATTGAGTTGAGTATGAGAGAAGCTAAAAAGAGTAATCCATTGATTGTAAAGCTGAGAAGAAAGGGGATAAGTTTTGAATCTTTGGCTGATCTTAATGATGATCAGTTGCAAAAGAGACTTGATAAAGAGAGAGATGCCTTGAAGAAAAAGATGGAAGAGAAAAACAGGGAGAGTCAAAAGTTTAGAGAATACCTCAGAAGGCATAACTATTCAGAGAAAGATCTATCTCACTTTAACTTTGACCAACTCCAAGATCTATATAACAGTGAAAGAGATAAGGTGATTGAGAAGTGTGTGAGAGAGAATGAAAAACATGAGAAGATTGAATCTTTCAAGAGAAAGTATGGAGACATGTGTGGATATTTGCTGGAAAGAGGTTTGAAGCCTGAAATTGTTGAAAACTTGTCAAGAGAATCAGTGGTAGACCAGTACAATAAGTTGAAAAGCTGAAAAGGGCTCAAACTGAAAAGTCTACCAAACAGTTTGAATCAACTGATGAACCTCAGGCAAAGAAGAGAAGAATTCAAACCATGAGGGAGAAATTAAAGGAACAAGTCAGATGTGTTGAAACTCCTACCCCACAAGAAGTAAAGCCTGAACCAGAAGACGAACCCATAGTCCCTTGGGAAAATGAAGAAATGATAAATATTCTAAAAAGGGTTATGATTGATCAAAGGGGAATGAGTGAAGCAGATTTCAATGCCTTGGAGAAACAAGATTTAAAAGAACTTTTCTATATACAAAAGGCTGAATGGGAGAGAGCTTTGAGGGAAAGTGATAACCCTAGAAGCTTTTTGGATGGAAGCTTTGTGCCAGCTGGATTGGCAAACACTCCTGGTATGGCAAGAATGCTGCTGGATCTTAAAAGAGTAGCAGGACAGAATGTTGTTGAATTAGCTAACCTTCCAACCGAAATGGTGGAGGCCATCTATATCAAAACTTTTAATTTATGGCCTAATAAACCAAAGAAGTCTATCCCTTTTAGGCCTCCAATTTCAAGAAGACAACCACAAGGAGGAAGAGGTGAATCAAGTAGTTCTGCACAACAAAGAACAAGACCACAATCTGATGTGGATCTACCAAGAGAACCCTACTTTGATTCTGTTACTGAGTCCTTGAAGGTGATTATGGAGAGTAGACAATTGAGAGAGATTGTTGTTAGGAGTGACTTCCGTGAATTTACTGAAGAACAACTGGAAAGGATGATCACTCTTAGATTGTATTATTATCGAAATAGAAGCAGAATGGCAGGAAGGCAGATGAATGATTTATCAAAAATTTTGAGAGATGAAGCTGACAAGGGGTTCAAGTTAAAGGAAAAGAGAAGTTGGAGAATAATTCAACTTCACAGGTCAAAGAGGACAGAAAAGTTGAAAAGAATGGATATTGCTGAAAGAGACTTTGTAATGAATATCACAGGAATGAATCCACTGTCAAACATGAATACATGCATAAGTCTTGGAAGAAGAATGATACGCCCCAATTACACAGTACAAAATAATGGCATCATAGCTTAAATTGAGTATAAAGAAAAGGATGACCATTACATGCTGAGAAACTCAGATGGAAAAATATTGGAGATCATTAAGAAAGATGAAGACTTGACCTGCCTGCATGATGAAGATTTAATGGATATGAGGGATTTGGTTATACCAGAAAGTCATACTCATTACCGAATCCTTAATATCTCCAAAATGAAAGCTGCATCTGAGATAATCAATAGAAGACAAGCCGCTCATAATGCAAGAAAGAGACAAGATTAGTAGAGTAGGCTTTGTTATGTAATGTCTTTGGACAGCTTTTGATTATGTAATCTGTTTATGTTATTTGATTATGTAATTTGACTTTTAATTTGATGTGCATTTTGACTAAGTGTAAGTAACCTTAGAAATGTTTTGGGTCAGCTGAGGTGTTCCAATCTATGGGGAGATTGTTGAGTCAAAGATTTGACCAAAATGAAGTATATGGAATATTGAAATCTTCTCAACCTCCTCAGAATTTGCTAAGTATGGATCCGGGCACACCTTAGACCTCCAAGCAAGCTTTTACTTAGCCGGGTATGAAATTTTGTCTATCGGGCAAGGTTATCTTCAAGTAGTCTTCTTTAGTGGATATCCGAGCAGGGTTTGCAAATTAGTGCATTGTCGGGCAAGGTTCACTAGTTTATGTAAATCCGAGCAAGGTTCACTTTGTCAAGCAAGTATGTTCTTCAAAGCCAAGTAAAGTTCACTCCCGAGTCTGCTTTTGGCTAACCAAGCTCATGAAGCCAAGTGATTGGAAGACCGGGCAAGGTATTCATTAATAATAGTGGTCCGAACAAGCTTGATGATTTAGATGAATATCTTTAAGTAACATCGGGCAATGTTCAACTCAAGCAAAGAATAGTACTCCATAGTACACTTTGCTAATAAGTTATGTTATAGCAAGGAGTTGAAATGGACCATTGAAAACAAGGTTGCTCGTAAGGATTTGTCGGGCAAAGTCTGGCAAAGTCAAGAAGATTGAAGTCTACCCGGTGAGTATTTAACTTGGTAAAATACTCTTTTAGTAAAGTCTACCCGGAAACTGATCCCGGGCACACTTCTATGTTACCAAGTTGTGAAGGATGGCAGAGTACACAGCGTACTCGGAAAATGAAGACTGGTGCAAAGCCTACCCGGAAGACTTGTTTTACACTTAGAATATTTTCTGATTATGTAATTTGAATATGTAATTTATGTTTGGGGTTTCTAGAAGGAATGACAGGTGTCCTAGGGTGGCAGGCCTATAAATAGAATGTTTTAGGGCACGCCGCCTAAGGACAAGACGGAGAGCGGCACACTAATTAAAATAGAATATTTTATGTGACGGCTGTCCTAGAATACGTACCGAAAAACCCTTCTTCAAGAAACCCTAAATCGATTATCCAGTTTGTATGATTGATTTTATATAAATGGAAATCTTTTGAGTGAATCTTGTTTGTGTTGGTTACCTTTAAATACTGATTAAGCAACCGTATGTTTGTTATTGATTCCGCCTTTAACAAACAGTTATCTTTCTAAATATAGCAACCCGTCATTAACTCTCTTATCGACACATTTATTTGTGTGAGTTATGACATGATTAAGTAAGATCCAGCTGAAATCAAGGGACCTGACATTTTCTTCTATTTTGAAGGTTGATAACAAGGATACAACTCTACACAAGCAAATAAGGATACTCATACATAATTTTTCATCATTAAAAATGACATCCAACTATACATCATCAGACCACATGGATTTAACTCAAGTAATTTAGTTATTTTTAATGGTTTGATTAGACATTTTCTATTTTATGTACTAAATACTAATAATGATGTATTTGTTTGTATAGGAGGACGATACATATGTTCAAGAGACCCCTTTTTCCAATCTTGATAATGGTTTGGATTTCGGTAATGCGGAAGCAAGTTTAAAAAGAAAACAAGCAACACATGAGAAAGAAACTCAAAGAAAAGCTCAAAAAGTTTCCAAAGAGAGGGCAGAGTGTTGGCGTTACTACGATGTAGTTTACTTGGAAGAAGACAACGGAGTTAAAAGAAGGTATGGAAAGTGTAAGTCTTGCAAACAGTTTATTAAAGCCGATCAATTTAGAAACTGTACAAAAGGTTTTAATAAACACGCAGATATATGTGCTTTGATTCCATAAAATGTTGCTAAGAAAAAACAAAAAAATCTAGTTTTTAAAAAGGTAGGTGATGGGGAAGGTAGTGTTAGCGTTTGGAAACATGATGACGCCAGAATAGATAAATCTTTGCTAGACTTGTTTATCATTGCCGAACTACCTTTCAAACTTGTAGAAAACCCCGCTTTTATTGAGTACACAAACACATTAAATGGGAAGTATAAATTACCCTCTAGACATACGGTATCTAAGAAGATTGGAAAATATTATGTTGAGGAAAGAAATAAGCTTATGTCTTATTTAAGTAAGCCAAACAATACCATTCACTTGGACATCCTCATGTCAAAGGGTTAACTATATGGTTGTAACGGGTCATTTATAGATGATAATTGGGAAATGCATAAACGCATAATTAATTTTAGGCCCATTGATAGTCATAAAGGGGACGATATAGCCCGTGACTTGTTAGATTGTATTCATGGTTGGGGGATTATGAATGTGATGACCATGACCCTTGATAATGCGTCTTCTAATGATAAGGCGATCGATTTTTTGGTGAAAAAGTTGCCCAATTTCTATGATGGTGGGAAACAATTCCATGTTAGGTGCATGGCTCATATTTTGAACCTAATTGTGAAAGATGGATTATCGGAAAATAATTGTCATGTTGATTGTTTGCGAAAAGCAATTAGGTATATAAGAAATTCAACACAAAGAATAAAGAAGTTCAAAAAGTGCATGAAGGATTTGAATGTTGACCCAAACAAATTTTTATATGGTGATTGTCTCACAAGGTGGAATTCCACCTATGAAATTTTAAAAATTTCCTTGGACCTTGAAGAGGTATTCATTGTTTATGAGTTTGAAGACAACTATCATCGTGATTTATAAAGAATTCCTGAATGTTCAGACTTTGATGTGTGTAAAACACTTGTTAAATTTCTAGAAAAGTTTAAGACCAAAACGGAAATTGTATCGGCATCTTCAAAGCCCTTAGCTCACCTCTTTTTTAGAAAAATTTTGGACGTGGACAAACATCTACGTAAGTGGGCGGTTGACTTAGAAATTTATGTAATGGCGGTTGCAATTCATGAGAAATACGACAAATATTGGGGGAAGTATGATAGGCTTAATGACTTTATGTATTTTGCTATTATTTTGGATCCAACTATGAAATTACAGTTTATTGGGCATTCCCTTACAAAGTTAGTTATGTATGATATCGCAAAGGACAAACCTATGTCTAAAAAAGAGATTGAAGTGAAGGTGAAAGATATGGTGTTAGTGATTGAGAATAGGTTACATGGCTTGTTTAATACTTACAAAGAAAGGTTTGATAAGGTTGAAAATAATTCAGCGTCTCAAGAAACCCGCAATGAAGATGTTTTGGAATGTCATGATGATAATGATTTTTTTGAGGAATTTCTTAATGTCGAAGAAACAAACTCGGTTGCAATAGAAACCGAGTTAAAGAGGTACCTACAAGAGCCTAAAGTTAACTTTTCTAAGCAGTTTAATATACTTACATGGTGGAAACAAAATGCAATTAGATTCCCAATCGTATCACGGATGGCTAAAGGTAAAATGTTTCAATATTTTTCAAACATCTTTTACATTATTTGCAATATTAATTTTGTTTATTAACATTGTATTATTGTTAGATATATTGGCAATTCAAATATCCACCGTCGCGTCGGAGTCGAATTTTAGTACGTGTGGTCGTGTACTAGATGCATATACAACAAGGTTATCAACTAACATTGTTGAAGCTTTAATTTGTACTAAAGATTGGGTGAGAAAATCGAGAAAGCCAATTATTGGTGATATAGACGACATCTTAAAAGATGATGATATTGCCATGGGTAATAGTAGTTCTTAATTATTTTTATATATGTTTGGTTTTAAGTATCATGTATTAACTTTCTTGTTTTTCTATAGAAATTGAGGCGGCAATAAACAAAGAAAAAGAAAAGGGAAAATGGAAAGGTGACTAGCGAAGATTAAAAGGATTGTTAACTTTTCTTTGCATAAGTTAATTTTGTTTTAAACATTTTGATATATTTTTTTTTGTTGGGATAGTTTATATGTTTTGGTATTCATTACTTGATTTTGAATGGATTTATTATGGTTAATTTGTTTCATTTTAAGTTTTGATATTATGTTTTGGTTGCGCTATTATGGTCTTGGTTGTGGTATTATGGTTTAGGTATTATAGATAATTGATTGTCGGTATCGTACCGTTACCAATACCTAGTTTAGTGGGGATTTAAAACAAAGAACAACGGGGTACAAAAGCGAGTACCGTACCTAAAGTACCTGTACCCGTACATGTACCCGTACCCATACAATAAAACTGGGTACAGCTATGGGTACCAAGATTTATTGATTTGAGGTACGGGTACTTTCGGGTAAAGGTACGGGTACAGGTACGGGTACGGTCCCGTTCTCATCCCTATAAACAACAAATTAAACAGTTAAATAAGTTCTCAAACTAGAAAATAATTACGTAAGCTGTAAAAAATCAAATAGAACACCTCAGGTAAACAAATAAGCACGTATGAGGCTCCTAAGCATGTTACTAAGGCACAACTAACGACCTATCTTAGACCTTCGGCTTTGATGCCAATCTGTCACACCCCAACCTACAGCGCAAATGCCGGGGCGTGAGCTGATTGCTCACATCTCTCAAGCTACTATCATGCAAACTGAAAATTGACAATATTTATTTAATTTATTTAAATAAAACAATTACAGTTAAGTACATCAAGTATAAAGAAATTACAACAATGATCAATTAAGTTTGTATCCTAAAAGAGCATCTCCACGTGATCTTCATCTTGCTAAACAACCAAGCTGATAACCTGAAAATGCATATAAAATATACTTTTGTCAACAACACATGTTGAGTGAGTAAAACACCAGTTTAAGACACCGCATATTTAATATATAATAAATAAAAAAGATGTAAATTGTTCCCGTGAGGGTAAACAGTTAAACCATAGCATATAAACAATCAATCAAACCATAAAAAGGGCTAAACCGTTGCCATGCGAATGGGCATTGGTTACCAAGAATGAGATGTCGGTGAAACCATTGTCAATGCGTCGGACGCCGACCACAATGACGGTCGTATGATCATACTAAAATATGTTGGACCTCTCCAAATGCGTTCAAATAAATCAAGTAAGCATAAACTGATATACACACAAGGATAACAGTTGCTAATGTGGATACTATATAATAGGTAAATACGTATATGTCCCAAAAAGATCAAATGAGTAAAATAGGGGAGTGAATACTCACCTGATCAGATGAACGATATATAAATGATGAAGATAAGAAAGATAAATCCTTCGGGATATACCGTCAATGATTCCTAGTTAAATAATGGTAATAAGATTAATTATAAAAATATAACATGATTTAATTTAGATTTTGATGTGATTTGAGTTATGATTTATTATTAGAATATTAATTGATTGTACGATTGCTTACTATTGTGATTATTGCAGACCAATATTATTATTATCTTTCATTCAAATAAATTAATTTAAAATACAATCTAGTTTATACTTAATAAAATAATTAAACAGTTTAATTAAATAAATTTAATATCAAATATCCTTATAAGTAATACTTAGGTAAATATATAGTTAAATAAATAAAATACATATTATGATTAAATATAAAATTGAGATATACTTATAATTACTAGAATAAATAAAATACAATTATATAAACGTTTAAATATATAATTATCATATAACATATAATTTGGGATTTTTAACGAAAATCCAAAGGTATAAATATAGATAACACGTTTTCTGGTGGTTTGGTTTTTGAGTGACATCGCCATTGTTTGTAATAGGTTTGTGTTGGTTTCTTTTGGTATGTCTAGCTCCTTGTTAGTCGAGGGTGTATGTTGTTTTTTTCACGTTATATATTTTGCTTTTGTTGGTCGTTCAAAAAAAAGATAACACGTTTAACTCATTTATATTATTTAAATATATAAAAATAATAAATACATATATATCTAATATAATATAAGAAATTTGTTAAAACGGTTATCTTGAAAGTAATAAACTTGAAAGATGGATGATTTAGAGTTTAACCGGAACGACGGGTTTAACGAATGAAGCCTAATAAGAAGAAAATCTTGAATTATGAAGGTTGTCTTGAAAGTCTTTTAATAAAATAAATGTTGAGAAATGTAAACAATTAAACTTCAGGGTTTAAAATGTAACTATTTAATAAATTATAACATTAGTCCTTTAAAAATATAAGTTTGCTCGAAACCGGGTTAATGTATCTAGCCTTAATATTTACTCAACCTATGTTAAGTAATAAGGTGGGTAAAAATGCAAGAATGCAAGTCCCTTTATAATATAGATACTAAAATGGGTTTTAACGAGTGTTTGGGTTGTTGGTTCGGGTCTTGATAATTGGTCAAACCCAAAGTCAACTTTCCAAAATAATAAATGTAATGAGATAACTCAATAAAATTTAATAAGACTTAACCAAGTATGTAGTTCTATTGTTTTAAAACTACAACGTCCGTTAAGCGAGTGTTCGGTTTTTTCGGTCCAAACTTTGTTATGAGATCAAGTTGGATCCAACATTTCCAAGTACTTAAGAAAATAATTAAAATCAGTTTATAAAGTATTTATAAAGATTTATACAAGTCTTGATAGCTAAAAACACACGTGTGTGTCTTATGCGAGTAAAAATCGGTTTAGTTTGATTTGGTTCGGTTTCCATCTCACAATAAGTTCATGGATGGTTGATGTAAGACACTGTTACGAGTGCCCTACATTTGTTGTTGGATTTACTCATAAACGCAGTTCTAAATATCAGAGTTAATTAATACTTTCGCGGAATATAATAACTTCAACCATAATATTTTACATAACTTCCAATTCTCGTTTTATCAAACATTCATAGTCATTTGAAAATAAAACATAGTCTTTAAAACATCATAACATTTCCTTGAGATGCCAGTATCTTCAATTCCATGTCATGTGTCCTCCTCAAACGAGCTACCTCATTCTACTTACCTACGTGCATACTAAAAGTCAGCTACGCTGAGTGGGTTCTAGTTAATCCTACAACGTACAATACTTTCACGTACTTATATACACGCATCCGAAGATACATATTATATATTTAACCTGATCATCTTTCTTTCGTACATATAAAAATAAATATATACACATTCTTTCTTTCATTCATTCTTTCGTTTATTCTTTCTTTACATACTTTACGTCTATCAATACTTTACATGCTTATACATTTTAAAGAGCATTATGCCCTACTGCCTCGAGAACTATTAGGGCTCGGTACCTATTCTGCCTTGAGTATTATTAGGGCTCAGTCCCTTTCTGCATTGAGTATTATTAGGGCTTAGTCCCCTTCTTCCTTGAGTATTATTAGGGCTCAGTCCCTTTCTGCCTTGAGTATTATTAGGGCTCAGTCTCTTTCTTCTGTACCTGGCTATCTCCTACGTTCATTCATAACGTACGTATATATCTTTCATAAATTACACACAACATTATATCCATAACCATAACTTGCCAATACGTGAAATATCCGAAGATCGTTCACGTACCGACAAGCAATCATTCACATCTTTCACATAAAACATGTATGGCATACACTTATCTCTTAGGATAAGGGTATTAACTAATCACATCGAGTATGTACACAGCCCCGAAAACATAACAAGAAATGGGGTTAGAACTCACCTGAACGCGGTTACGTTCACCGTTAATAGTTATTCCTTTCTTGAGTTGTGCACGGCTAACTGTATAATGATTACATGTATTAATTAACTATTACTACTCATATCATATTTATATCATTATATAACCCACAACGAACGGGGGTCCAGGGGCAGCGCCCCTAGTAGCGGGGTTCTAGGGACGGCAGCCCCTAGCGGGGTCCAAGGGGCAGCCCCTAACTGTCTTAACACATTTTCCATTAGGATTTTAATTTATTTTCTAATTTGCTAACTTATAAAGTTCGAGGGTTTCTTTGTAATTAAACCATTCTTCTCAAGTCCAGGGGCTGTTCTATCATTCTATCAAACTTCTAGTTCATTACTTGGTTCTTAACGAATTGGGTTATCATAACGAACTGGTCCTTATAACGATTTGGACCCTCTAACGAACTGGTCCTTCGACGAATCAGTCCATATAACGAACTAGTCCATGTAGCGAATTGGACCTTCTAATTCGTTATTTCTTTAAACGAAGGGTCAAAGAGAACTGGGAGTTAGTTCGTTATCTTATCCTTAACGAATTTAAACACGAACCAAGTCTAGTTCGTTAGGCTTCCTTTAACGAATCATCAGACGAACTACCCCTAGTTCGTTAACTCTCCGTTAACGAATTAGGGTTAGGTCAGAGAATGTCAGAAACATTCTCTGACATCCCCTTTTCCTCGTACACCTTTCTGGCGCCACCTTTCCGGCGCTTCCGCCGGAAAAACGCGGGTTTCGTTGGAAAAACGAGTTTTGACTCGTTTTTCACCGTTTTTTGCCCCGTTCGATCAATATCTGAGCTTGGGTGATCCCTAATCTCATCTTAGGTTCGGTTTATACCCGATTCCATCTGGATCTCGTGACTTAAACGATTTAATGGTGTCAGCTCGTCGTTTCGTGTAACATCCTAAAATTTCGTATTTAATAAAAGAAAGTCGCGTTTAGTCATTGGACCTGAATAATTAATTAGTATTAATAAAGATCATGGACTTTGACTAATTAAGATGGATTAAAGGGAATGGGTCTTAGGTCCATGGGCTTTAAGAGATATAAATATCCCCTAAAGCATCCTAAAACCCTAAATCCTCATTCTTATCATCCTAATCTCTACACACTCAAAAAAAAACACACACATCCTACACCATATTCGGCCGAGAGAGAGACGAGAGGGATTTGAGACCAAACGAACGCTAGCATGTATTAGATCTTTATCACACGAGCTATATACAAGATCTAGAGTTCATAACCAAGTTAAACGAGATCCAAATGAGCACTAAAGGTATGTTCATGATCTTAAAGTTTACGTTTTTATAACCGTTTAGCCTTGAAACTTAGAACGGGAGTAGATCGAGTATAGACGAAACGTAAAGTTGTAAACTTGATGATAAAATGAACCTAACGAACCCGCGAACCTAAACGGCTCGTTTAAAACGAAATCCTAGATCCATTCTCTAAACGTTCACTATAAAGGTTCGTGCTTTATGTTATAAACGGGTTAAGATTGGACCGCAAATGGTCAAGGGAACGTTTAGGGCTAAGGCCAAATCATAAAATGAGTATTTAAGTTGTGAAATGTGCGACGAAGCGAACCAGTGAGCTGCAGACCACGAACTTCGCTTACTGTATAACTTCGCTGCATAAGTTCGCTGTTGCTAAACTTCGCTACAAGCCAACTACGCCAGGATAAGTTCTCTTGAAAATAAGTTCGTTCAAAAGTCAAGTTCGCTGGCTAACTTCGCTTGATGTTAAGTTCGCTACAAGCAAGTTCGCCTACCTTATCAACTTCGCTGAACCATATGTTCGTTGGACTCTTCGTTCGTCGAGTCTTAAGTTCGCCGAACCTTAAGTTCGCTTAACATGCATTTTAAGTTTCCAGGTCAGCTCGACCCCAGCCAGGGGCTCTGCCCCTTGGACCCTGCTAGGGGCTGCCGCCCCTAGACCCCGCTGCCAGGGGCGCTGCCCCCGGACCCCCGTTCATTGTGGGATTTTATAAAGATAGAAATACAATATGAGTAGTAGTAGTTAATTGATACATGTAAATATTATACAGTTAGCCGTGCACAGCTCAAGAAGGGAATAACGATTAACGGAGAGCGTAACAGGATTCAGGTGAGTTTCTAGCCCCATTTCTTTGTTATGTTTTCGGGGCTGTGTGCATACTCGATGTGATAGTTAATACAATTACCTTAACTGGTAAGTGTATGCCTTATATGGTTTATATGTTATGTATGTATATCTTAAATGTGAATGAAAGCTTGTTGGCATGTGAACGATCTTCAGATATTGCACGTGCTAACAAGGGAGGTATGTTTATGATAAAGGAATGTGTATGATAGATATATGTACAGTATATGAATATGTATGAATGATTAAAGAAAGTATGCATGTTATGGGTATGTAAAGACAGTATGTACGAAGATGAAGAAAGAGGGACCAGACCCTAATAATATCTGAGATAGAGAAGGAGGGACCAGACCCTTAATAATATCTGAGATAGAGAATGAGGGACCAGACCCTTAATAATATCTGAGATAGAGAAGTAAAAAGGGACCAGACCCTAATAATATCTGAGATAGACAAGAAAGGGACCAGACCCTAAAATATCTTAAATAGACGAAGGAAAGATGGACCAAACCCTAATAATATCTGCGATAGAATGGACAGTAACTATATAGTATGAAAGTAATAAAGTATGAATGTACATATGAATAACGTAATGAAAGTAAGTTAGTAAAGTAATTATTATGTATCTTCGGATGCATGATTGAAGGTAAGTGTATGTAATGTATTATGCTTGATTAACTAGAACTCACTCAGCGTAGCTGACTTTTAGTATGCACGCAGGTGAGTAGGATGAGGCAACTCGCTTGAGGGGACACGTGGCAAAAGAATAAGAGTCTGGCATCTGAAGACTTATGATGTTTTAATTTTAATTACTTTGCTTTTGAAAGACAAGTTGTTTGTTAAGGCAAGTTTTGGATTGTTATGAAATGTTTTATGAAAGCTTTTATGTTCCGCGTAAAGTTTTAATTAACTCTGATATTTGAACTGTGTTTATGAGTAAATCAAACATCCAAAGTAGGGCTACCGGTAACGGGGCCTTACATTTCGTAACCATATCTAACGGGTTTAAGTTCATACAACATCATACTATTATTACCTCGGGTCGGTGTTCGATTTCCTTCTTGATTTCGGCTAAGATAAGGAGAGAATTAGAGAGAGAGCTTAAGTGTGTGTTTTGGTAGTGTATGGAATATGTGTGAAATGAATGATTAATTGGTAATTATGACTTATATAATTATGGATCATGGGCTTAAGCCCATGGTCTTTCCTTCTTTCTTTTATTACCCAAGTCCATAACCCATATCCTTTTAACCCAACACTTGCCCGACTCATAATAACTCGTATTTTTATTTATTAATCGAAACTAGAAACCGGGATGTTACAGTTTCCACATGCCCAAATATCAAAGAACTTGTATAATAATTTATAAATGATTATACTTAAGTTTTACAACCAAAATGTTAACAATAAAGTCTTTAAACGAAAGTTCGGTTTTCGGTTCGGATCTTGTTTCGGGTCAAGACCGAGGTTAGATTCTACAAATCCATAACCATAGAACTTACAAAAATGATTTTAGAAACTTAAATCTAACATAAAGCATGTTTAAACAATTATTTAACAAAACTAGTAAACAAAGTTTGATTTACGGTTAGAGCAATTTACGGTTAAACCGAGGCTAGTCTCTACAAACCCATAACCATGGAACTCAACAAATATGAAATACAAACTAAAATGAGCAAAAGTTAAGAATGGTTAGTAACCATAAACAAGTTAGATAATTATATATATATATATATATATATCAAGGACTACGTGAGTCCTCCATGAAGCCTTGCCTTACGAGGCCCGACACTCCACCGACCGAGACCGGAGAAGTGACCACCAACGGTAACAAGGGATGTATATTATATATATGTTGTACCACAAGCTAAAACAAAAATTAAAGAATGATTCTTGATTGATTATTAAGAAACCTTGAAGAGATAAAGTTGTGTTCTTTGTTTGGGAGAGAAAAGATGAGAGATGAACAAGGTAGAAATGAAAGAGATGAGCTTGTTTATATAGGGAAAGAGTGAAGGGTTGGTTATAAAGGTTATTTTATGGTTTTCATGAAAATAGGTATGTTTAAATGGTCAAACAATGCATAATAAACAAATATAAATCCAATATTTTATATATTTTATATGAAAAAATCCAAAATTTTATATATTTGAAATGTTCGGGTTAAAACGGGTCGGGTTTACAAAATAAAACAAATACAAAAGTGACCCGAAATTGACGAATATCACAGTATGACCTACTTTAGGAAATTTCGTCCCGAAATTAAGTTGATGACGATGATGCAAACAAGTGTGGATACTTCTCTTTCATTGTGTCTTCTCGTTCCCAAGTGAATTCTGGGTACGCTGTGATTCCCATCGAACTTTAACTAACCGAATACGACTACGCTTGGTTTTCTTCTCGATGTGATCCATGATCTCAACGGGTAGTTCAACCATGATCATTGACTTATCGACATGCACTTTGTTGAGAGGTATATGGAGATTACCCTCGGCTAAGCACTTTTTAAGATTTGAAACATGAAAGTCGGATGAAGACCAGCAAGATATGCCGGTACTTCGAGTCGATAAGCTACCTTCCCAACACGTTCAAGAATTTTGAAAGGACCAACGAAACGAGGAGCTAGCTTGCCCTTCTTTCCGAAACGGACTACCCCCTTCCAAGGAGATACTTTTAGAAGGACAAGATCGTCAACATTAAATTCGATTGGTTTTCGTCGTTTGTCGGTGTAACTCTTTTGACGACTTCTAGCGGCTAAGAGGTTCTTATGGATTTGATCGACAACGTCGGTGGCTTCTTGGACCATTTCGGGTCCCGTGATTTGAGCTTCACCGATTTCGTTCCAACTAATCGGGGAACGACATTTACGACCGTAAAGAGCTTCGAAAGGAGCCATCTCGATGCTAGAATGATAACTGTTATTATACGAGAACTCGATGAAAGGAATGTGAGAATCCCAATTCCCATCGAAATCAAGAACACACGCTCGTCGCATATCCTCGAGTGTTTGAATCCTACGTTTGGATTGACCGTCCGTTTGAGGATGATAAGCGGTGTTAAGATCGAGACGTGTTCCCAAAGTTTCTTGAAGAGATCACCAAAAATGAGAGGTAAAACGAGCATCACGATCGGAGATGATAGACAATGGTAAACTGTGTCGGCACACAATTTCCCGAACATAGATTTGAGCAAGCTTCTCGATAGAATACTTTTTGCGGATCGGAATGAAATAAGCAGACTTGGTTAAACGATCAATGATCACCCAAATACTGTTGTTTCCTTTTTTGGTGTTGGGTAGTTTAGTGATAAAGTCCATAGCAATGTCTTCCCTTTCCAAACAGGAATCGCTGTTTGCTCGAGTAGACCAAAAGGTCTTTGATGTTCGGCTTTGACTTTTGAGCAAGTAAGGCATTTAGATACAAACAACGCTACGTCCTTTTTCATACCCGGCCACCAAAAGGTAGCACGAAGATCGAAATACATCTTATCCGCACCGGGATGAACAGAATATCGCGAATTGTGAGCTTCGTCGAGTATTCAAGTACGAAGATCATCGCGATTGGGAACCCATAAACGATTGAGAAAATACAAAAGACCATCGGGTTTGGTTTCGAGTTGAAGTTCGGCTCCACATGACATTTCGTCGTACATGTTACCTTCTTCAACGGAGGTACGCTGAGCTTAAAAGATACGAATTTGACGATCGGTTTAAACAACAAGGCTTAAAGGCAGAACGGATTTAACATTAACCTTTCGACTTAGGGCGTCGACGACAACATTCGCTTTACCGGAATGGTAGCGAATCTCGCAATCGTAATCACTAAGTAATCCGGCCCATCGTCGTTGTCTCATGCTGAGATCTTTTTGGTCAAACATATGTTGAAGGCTTTTATGATCGGTAAACACAACACATTTTGTACCGTAAAGGTAATGTCTCCAGATTTTAAGAGCGAAAACGACGGCACCAAGTTCGAGATCATGAGTCGTATAATTCTTCTCATTGACCTTAAGTCGCCTTGATGCGTAAGCGATGACTTGACCTCGTTGCATGAGGACACAACCAAGACCTTGATGAGATGCATCGCAAAATACAACAACATCGTCGTTTCCATCGGGAAGGGTTAGAACGGGAGCATTGAAAAGCATGTCCTTGAGAGTTTGAAATGCTTCCTCTTGTTTCGACCCAAATGAATGGTTTTCCTTTATGAGTGAGGGAGGTAAGAGGCAAAGAGATCTTGGAAAAATTTCGAATGAAACGCCGATAATATCCGGCCAAACCGAGGAAGGATCGAGTTTCCGTAGGTGTCGTTGGAGTTTTCCAATCCTTAACGGCCTTAATATTAGCGGGATCAACATGAATACCTTTGTCGTTTACGATATGTCCCAAAAATTGAACTTCCTCTAGCCAAAATTCACATTTGGAGAATTTGGCGTAGAGTCGTACATTTCTAAGGAGTTCGAGAAAGGAACGCAAATGATGCTCATGTTCGGCTTTGGTCATGGAAAAGATGAGAATGCAATCAATAAAGACAATAACGAATTTATCAAGGAATGGTTTGCAAACGCGGTTCATGAGATCCATAAAAACCGCGGGTGCGTTTGTTAACCCGAAGGGCATGACCAAAAATTCGAAATGTCCATATCGAGTACGAAAAGCGGTTTTTGGAATGTCTTATTCTCGAACGCGCAATTGATGATAACCCGATCGAAGATCAATTTTTGAGAAACAAGTTGCTCCTTGAAGTTGGTCTAAAATATCGTCGGTTCGTAGCAAAGGAAAACGATTTTTAATAGTAAACTTGTTAAGTTCTCGATAATCGATGCACATACGAAACGAACCATTCTTCTTTTACACGAAGAGGACAGGAGCGCCCAAAGGAAAAGAGCTTGGACGAATGAAACCTTTATCGAAAAGTTCTTCGAGTTGGTTCGACAATTCTTGCATTTCCGGCAGGGCTAAACGATAAGGAGCCTTGGCCACGGGCATTGTGTCGGGCACAAGATCAATTTGAAATTCAACCGGACGAATGGGAGGAAGACCGGTGACATCATCGGGAAAGACGTCGAGGAAATCACGAACAATGGAAATATCTTGGATTTTCCTTTCCTTTTTGTCTTTTGTCACCGTGAGAGCTAGGAACGGAACATACTTTTGGCGTAAATATTTTTGCGATGATAGCACGACATGAGATTAAGCCTTCTAGAAGTTGCTTTGCCGAAGACTTTAAGAATTATACCGTTGACGAGCGGAATGCGAATGAATTTATCGAAACAAACGACTTCGGCACGGTGCAGAGATAACCAATCCATGCCTACTATGACATCGAAACTTCCCATTTGCATCAAGATGAGATCGATGGAGAATTTATGATTTGAAATGATAAGAGTACAATCACGGATGACAGAATTGATGGTGATAGAATTTCCATTGGCGACTTCAACTATTAACGGTCGGGAAAGCTTGGTTCGAGACACGGCAATTTTAGACTCAAATTTTAAAGAAATAAAACTTCTATCGGCACCCGTATCAAATAAAATATAAGGCAAACGATGGTTCACTAAAATCATACCGTTCACAACATCGTTAGCCACTTGAGCTTGATTAGCATTCATCATAAAAGCTCGTCCTTGATTACCGGGGTTTCCTTGAGGTAGTTGAGGGGGACGAGGAGGTGGCTCTTGGATGGCTTGGATGGGTTGGATGAGTGGTGCATTGAGTTGGGGAAGTTGAGGTGGGTAGGTTTGGACTTGGTAGGCTTGGGTTTGATAGTAGGGCACGACTAAAGTTTGGGCTTGGTTGGCGTAGGCGAGTCGAGGGCAATTGTTGCGGAAATGATTGGGATCGCCACAATTAAAGCAAGCTCGGGGTTGTCGAGGAGAGTTTTGTAGGTATGGTGCGAAACGGTTTTGGGAATTTTGGGGAGTGGTTCTTGGTTGGTTGGGTTGTGTACGTTGTGCGGAGCGACATGTGGTGTTGAGATGACCAAATCGATTACAAAGGTTACAATGGCGACAAGGAAAGTGTGATGGGTGGTGAAGTTGGCAATTATTGCATAGTGGGAAAGTAACGCTATAAGGTTTCCGGGTTTGTGGTGGAGCTTGGGTTTGTTGTTGAGGTTGTGGTTGGGTAACGGCATAGTTTCGGTAATTGGTTTCGGGTTTCTTTTGTTGTTGTTTTTATTGTGACGGGAAGAGTTTGAGTAGTTGATGGCTTGGGGTGGTGGATCAACTTTGGCTTGTGGTGCGGGTTCAGTTTTGCTTTTCTCACTTGGTTTCTTGAGGGTCAGGGTACCCGTCTTGACATGATTCTCCGATAGCGCACCAACTAGGGTAATGGTGTCCTCAAGGTTCGCGAGTTTGCTACTTATTACCGAGTCCCGGATTTGCATAGGTAAACCCCAATGTATTTATCAAGTTCTCGTTCCGACGGGGTAACCAAGTGAGGGACGAGGATGCTTAGCTCATGGAAACGGAGTGAATAGGCAGCACTATCACAACTTTCTTGCTTGAGGTTCCAAAATTCTTCCTCGAGCTTTTGGAGCTCGTGTTTGGAACAGAATTTCTTCATCATGAGTGCCTTTAGATCGGACCATGGAAGAGCCATAGCCGTTTCCGATCCTTGGAGGTGCATAACACTACCCCACCATGTAAGAGCCGTTTTTCTAAACATGCTCGTAGCGAAATTTGTCTTTTTCGCATCGGGGCACTCGCTATGTCAAAACACACTCTCAATCGATTCAAACCACTGCAACAGGTAGTCACACAGTTTGTTCCAAGGAACTCGGTTGGGTTAGCACTTGTAAATTTCTTATACAAGTAGGATGCGGGTTTGGGTTCAACGGTTGCAACAACGGGTGAAGGTTCGGTATCTTGGATTTGGGTTATAAGTTCGGGAATCACCGCTGCCATTTGCTTGACGACGAACGCGGCCATGCGTCGGTTGGAAATCTTGCGCAGGTGGCGACTTACCGGAGGCATGCTAAAAATTATAAAGAAATGGAATAAGTTTGAGGTAAAAAAGAAATGAATATGAGGGTGTATAAAAATAAAATAAAACTTTAATTTTTGATTGTGAATCCTAGAGTTAGTGAGAAGGAGATGTTAATGTTAAATAAAATATAAAACTTTGTATATAAATAACAATTAATAAACAAAACGTAAATAATTTTGAAAGGTTAAAGCTTGAAAATTTTGAGATTTTTGAGATTTTTTGAGTCAGAAAGTCGTACATGAACCACCATGATTTGTTATTCAGACACTATAAATATTTTTATAAAACACCATGTAGGAGTCTAAACATGTGCAAGCACCACCGCGTCTTTTTCATGTTTTCGACTCAAATAACGATAATAACACATAATAAAACGAAGATACAACGTCATGTCAAAACACTAGTCCACGATCCACCGTGGTTCTATTGTTTTAACACCGAAAATTAGGATGGTGACCGGAACGCTCGCATTCGACTACTTAAAGTATTGACATATATAACACGGTTCGTTGGCCTAGAAAACGACCACTACAATTCAACCATCCCAGGTAAGTAAATCACCTTCGATTCTTGGATTCTTTTGTCAAATGGTCGTTTCATAGTGTCTCGTTTTCTATAATGGCTACAAACCCGATATAAATGCAACCTTTAAGGGATTTTAAACAACGGGATCCAAGTTAGTCTTGTAATCCATAAAACACAATGAAAATCTAACTTTTGCGTTTTAAGGTAAGGATACCTTGACCATACTATGAAAGTGTGTGTATGTGAACATTTATGATTTTGGTGAATTTTAAATAAGTTATAAATTTATAAATAAACATGCGAAATGAACAATCAAAATAGAGTAAACAAGTATAAGCGCACGTATAGGAACCTAGAGCATACTATACTAGGTCCTTACGTCTAACCACCTATCATATAGTCACGGCTCTAATACCAATCTGTCACACCCCGACTAAAGGCGGCGGAACATGCCGGGATACGACGGATTGCCCATAAGCGCATGACACTATTTAAAGCGACAATATTTAACAACTAATTTAATTTCACGAAATCATAACGTCACATAACATACTTGTTCATACAATAATCATCACAAAATATAGCAAATAAATATATTTTTCATTTTGCTAATATCCTAAAGATCTTTGATAGCGTTTCTCCAAGTCTCGAGTCAACCAAAAGTCAAACCTGTTACATTGCTTAAAATAAAGTTTATCAACACAAAGGTTGGTGAGCAATTTCATAGTTTTGAAAAATATGTATATAATAGGAAATTCCACAACTTGTATATGAAACAATAAATAATAGCAATAATTTGGATGAAATGAAATCGCTAATAAGAATACATTAGCGACACCTTGCTATAAGAGAATACCAAATAGTCTAGGATTTCATATGAAATCGTTAATAAGAATACATTAACGACACCTTAATATAAGAGAATACCAAATAGTTAAGGATTTATGAATCAACCCTCCAAAAGCGGTAAGCACATTAGCATATAGCATGTAAGCATAGAGCACCAAATCGAGCATTTATTTAAGTAAAGTATACAATGAAGTTTGTGGTTTAAGACTCAAGTATAAAACATTTATTTTGAAATAAGTATGTAATATCACCCCCAAAACGAAAGATGGAAAACGGGGTATGAAAAGTACTCACGTTCAAGTAATAAACTTGAAAGATGGATGATTTAGAGTTTAACCGGAACGACGGGCTTAACGAACGAAGCCTAAATAAGAAGAAAGTCTTGAATTATGAAGGTTGTCTTGAAAGTCTTTTAGTAAAATAAATGTTGAGAAATGTAAACAATTAAACTTCAAGGTTTAAAATGTAACTATTTAATAAATTATAACATTAGTCCTTTAAAAATATAAGTTTGCTCGAAACCGGGTTAATGTATCTAGCCTTAATATTTACTCAACCTATGTTAAGTAATAAGGTGGGTAAAAATGCAAGAATGCAAGTCCCTTTATAATATAGATACTAAAATGGGTTTTAACGAGTGTTCGGGTTGTTGGTTCGGGTCTTGATAATTGGTCAAAAAGTCAACTTTCCAAAATAATAAATGTAATGAGATAACTCAATAAAATTTAATAAGACTTAACCAAGTATGTAGTTCAATTGTTTTAGAACTAACAACGTCCGTTAAGCGAGTGTTCGGTTTTGTCGGTCCAAACTTTGTTATGAGATCAAGTTGGATCCAACATTTCCAAGTACTTAAGAAAATAATTAAAATCAGTTTATAAAGTATTTTTAAAGATTTATACAAGTCTTGATAGCTAAAAACACACTTGTGTGTCTTAAGCGAGTAAAAATCGGTTTAGTTTGGTTTGGTTCGGTTTCCATCACACATTAAGTTCATGGATGGTTGTCATATGCCCAAATATCAAAGAACTTATATAATAATTTATAAATGATGATACTTAAGTTTTACAACCAAAAAGTTAACAATAAAGTCTTTAAACGAAAGTTCAGTTTTCGGTTCGTATCTTGTTTCGGGTCAAGACCGAGGTTAGATTCTACAAACCTACATAAGAAGTGAGTTATATTTATATATATATATATATATATATATATATATAGGGTGGGGTTAAAATAAGAAGTGAGTTATTTGTAAGAAGTGTGAGAAGTAATATCGGGCGTTGGATGTGATCATCTGATGGTGGATATTGTTAGTGTGTTTTTTGCTCGGTGTGTTTTATTTTGTTAGTTCGGTGTGTTTTTTGTTCGGTGTGTTTTATTTTTTTAAGGGTAAAAACCACTTCTTACACTTCTTAGGATAGTTTTACTTCTTATTTTAACCTTGCTCTCTCTCTCTATATATATATATATATATATATATGATCAAGTTCATTTGAGAAGTGTTTTTAGTGCGAGAAGTGCGAGAAATAATTATAACCAATCATAATTTTTCTTTGAATTTTATCTTTAATTTATGTTGAAGGGTATAATTGTAATCTCCATAAATGTGTGAATATGGTAACTATTAATTGCTGGAGGTTTCAAATAATATTTTATATTTTATTTTAATTCTTTAAATATTTGCAAGTAATATCTTATTTTTTATATTTCTTAAATATTTGATTATGGTAACTATTTTTATTTATCTTTAATTACTCTATGTATTGTACGTATTCCTCATGTTAACATTAGTGTCCCACAATTCTTCAAATTAATGTTTTTTTATACAAACCGTTGTAAATGATAAACTATTTTGTATATTACGAAAAAAAACTACATATCATACATGACAACATACTATGTTTTACTTACACATCCCATAGACTTGAGTTTGAATATTTTTTTTACATGTGTTCACCATAATACTCCAAATATATTTTTATAAAACAAAATTTTACATCACCCTAATTACTTAGTTTCGTCAACTTTTTGTATTAATGTATAGGTATGTACGCACGAATGTATGCACGTATGTAGGTATGCAAGTATGTGTAAGTGTGTAGGTAAGTACGTAAGTATGTAGGTATGCAGATATGTGTAGGAATGTAAGTATGTAGGTAAGTATGTACGAACGTATGTATGTATGTGAGTATGTATGTACGTTTGTATGTATGTGGTATGTGTAGGTACGTACGTAAGTATATATGTATGTACGTTGGTATGTACGTATGTAGGTATGTATGTGGTATATGTACGTACGTACGTAAGTATAAATGTATGTATGCATGTTGGTATATACGTATGTATATGTGTAGGTATAATAACTGAGATGAGATTAAAAATTGATTAAAAGTCCACCACAAAAACTATTACTTATAATATAGTGAATGGTTGAATATCTTAAAGATTTAAATTTTTTGAATAAGAGCTCCTAATTACAAGATAATTGTTGTTACGATTTAGTTAATTAAGGCATAAATGGTGGTTACGGATGGAGACATTGAAGTGTGATTTAATGATTCCAAAACACCAAATACATTTATACCCTTTTGAATTAAATATATGTTGCAATAATGTGTAATTAATTACAAATATGTCATTCGGGTTGTACACCATTGATTAAACATCATCAATGGTCCAGATCTACTTCTCGCACTTCTCACTCTAAAATCATTTCTCGCATGATCCATCCCCTATATATATATATATATATATATATATCAAGGACTACGTGAGTCCTCCATGAAGCCTTGCCTTACGAGGCCTGACACTCCACCGACCGAGACCGGAGAAGTGACCACCAAAGGTACCACAAGCTTAAGTAACAAAACAAAAATTAAAGAATGATTCTTGATTGATTAGTAAGAAACCTTGAAGAGATGAAGTTGTGTTCTTTTTTTGGGAGAGAAAAGATGAGAGATGAACAAGGTGGAAATGAAATAGATGAGTTTGTTTATATAGGGAAATAGTGATGGGTTGGTTATAAAGGTTCTTTTATGCTTTGCATGAAAATGTGTATGTTTAAATGGTCAAACAATGCATAATAAAACAAATATAAAATCCAATATTTTATATATTTTAAATGACAAAATCCAATATTTTATATATTTTATATATTTCACGGCCTCATGGGTCAAACGAGTTCAGTTGAGAACTAGTCGTTTAAAACTGCATCATATTAATTAAGGGCGTTTAAAAACATCATTTTAATTCAGGTCGTTTAAAAAAACATCATTTTAATTCAGGTTGTTTTGACAAACATCATTTTAATTCGGGTTCGGGACTATACGGGTTTAGTAACACGAGTTCGGGCGAAAACGGGTTGTTTCAAATAAATATATCATTTTAGTTTGGTTCAAAATGGGTTTAGGTGAGTGTGGTTTGCTTAAAACAAGTTCGGGTCAAAACGGAATGGTTACTGCAGGTATGCCCATGATGAGGATCCTAATGGTCCGGAAACCATGGGAATAAAGGCTGCTAAATATTCCGTTGCACTTTATTATTTAGTTTTGAAAGACAACTTCTGCACAAATGAAGGTAAACTGTATTTTTGTTTTGTTATTATTATTAATTTTTATTTTGCTTATTGCTCTTTAAAATTGTAGGGGAATGAGTGATAAGCATCATCTATAAAAAAAGAAATAAATTATAACCGTTCTTTAAGTGAAGAGACGTGGATCGACTCACTGGTAGACGATCTACTTTCCTCGGGTGTGATTATACTAATTCACCGATGGTTTCTTGGATCCGTGTTCTTCCACCTACAAAATGAACAGCACCGTCAACTTACCCCTCAGAAAGGGACAGAGGGGTCCTCTTTGGGGTAACCCTCCGGTGTGAGAATAAGTATTTTGTGGAGAAGATAATATTCTGTGTATAAGGAAATCTGGAGAGTATTGCTGAATAGCTGAATACTCTCTGTGATTGTGTTACTGGATGTAACTGTCTATGAGTGAATGTGATTGAATATGATTGAATGTGAATGAATGAGTATGTTACTGGCTGTAACTGTCAGTTGTTGGATGATCTTTCCTTGTGGAGTTGATGCTGTATTTATAATGCTAGGGTTTCCACTGATTGGGCTCAGCCTTGTTGGCCTCCTCCAATTGCTCGGCGCCACGTGTCCTCTGGGACACCTGGTGCTTTCTCATTGGTTGCAATCACGTGGTAGCACATATGTCATGCGGAGTTGTCCACCTTTCATTTGGCAGCTGTCAACATCAGCATATTCTTATTCCTTAAAAAGATACCTTCTGGAAAGTTGTCTGACGTGCACAATCAAGGTTGCCCTAATCCTGATTTGGATAAGGACGAGGTTGATTATGTGCATGTGTGATATGCGCCTATCCTGAGGATGCGCGAGGTCTTCTCTTTATTCTCACGCGCAGATGTTTCATGCGCAGATGTGATATGCACGAGCATGTGATATGCGCCGCGCGCGGATGCGCCACGCGCATATGTGATATGCGTGAGCATCTGTGGTGCCTGGGCATATGATGCCTGAGCATATGCGATATGCGTGAGCATATGTGATGCGTGAGCATCTGTGGTGCCTGGGCATATGATGCCTGAGCATGTGTGATATGCGCCATGCGCATAGGTTTTGGCTTTGTGCCTTCATAATGTCTTGATTTCAAGTCACTTGTCTGTATCTTTGTGGGTTGACCCGCCTCGCTCGGTGTTGAGGCGGGTACATACCTCTTCAAGCCCCCCCAGTCTAATGTGTGTCTTGTCTCGCGCGATCGAGGCAAGATAGATGTTAGACTTAACATTTTTTGATCTTTTAGTAGTGGTTTGTCTTTTTCTTCTTTTTATTCATCGTTGCGCGAAGATCTATCCTTTTCGCTGAAAACGAAACGTCCCTGAACGTGGTTGGTTGTTGCTAACATGGGTCAGTGATGGAGACGTGTCAGACCTTTCGTGTGCTCGAGGTGCTACAGTTGCCTTTCGTGTCCCCTTACAGAGTGTCAGGAACACGTGTCGCGCTCGCATTGATCATTCCTGCGAGTGGTGGCGCGTGAACTCTGGTAACAGCTGTATTTTTCCTTTTCGTGTCCCCTCACACAGTTGTCAGGGACACGTGTCGCGCTCGCGTTGGCTTACACCTGCGAGTGGGGGCGCGTGAAGTCCGATCAGCACCCATTTTCCTCTCTCCTGGGCCTATAAAAGCCAGCCCTTAGAGTTTTTTATCCTTCATCTTCTTGTTTATTCTTCTGAGCTTTCCTTTCTTTGTCTTCTGATTACCTTTGTTCTGGTTCCCAAATATATACTACTCAGAAACAACCTTCGTTCTTTGTCAAAGTTGTATGTCTGATAGCTCAGATAACACAATCTCCCCCATCCATTGCCGTAGAAAATCATTAGTAATGTCTACATTGAAGAGGACCGGCAAGTGGAAGAAGGCTGCTGAAGTCTCATCGGAGGAGGTAGGGAGGACCAAAGCCGTGAAGAGGTGGAATGAAATCCCCTGCAAATTGAGGCAGGCTGATCTTGACAGCCTTATTGTCTCTCAGGGCTTCCAACCTGTGTTTGGCTGCATGTTGCCTGCAGCCGTGCAAACGGCGGCGGACCCGCCTGCCGGCTATATATCCCTATATAGCCATTTTTTCACCCACTGCAACCTTCGTCTCCCGATGACAAGGTTTGTGGGTGCACTGCTGAAGTTCTATGGGATTCATATATCCCAAGTCCATCCGTTTGGACTTGTGCGCATGACTCACTTTGAGTTCATGTGCAAATCCCAGCGCGAGGAGCCCACCCCTCGGCGCTTTCAGTATTTTTACAAGCCCAAGATCCAAGATTCTTGGTTCTCCTTCGTTCCTCGCAGTCAGAAGGTGAAGTGCTCCACTGTTTCATTCAAGAGCCTTCATGACTGGTCTGAGAGGTTCTTTTACATTAGGGCTGGTGTGATCCCCATCCGCATGACCATGCGCTCGATTTCTTCTGCGCCTGCGGATGTGGGTGTCCTCAAGAACCCAACTGGCGCCTGGGTTAATAAGCTGTCTACTGAACCATCCCCCGCCAAGAGCATTCGTGAGGAGGCGCTGGTGGGGGTTGGTATGAGCAAGAGGTGGGCGGACAGCGCGCTTGAGCCCGTTATCCAAGTCGACGGGTTGTGTAAGTTTATCTCATTGCTTTCTTTCTTTTTCTGCGCGAATATAATTCTTTTTGCTGATATCACTTGACTTGTTTTTGTGCAGTCACCAAGGATTATATCCACGCCTCTTATGATGATCAAGTGGAGGGTGGCTCCGTCGCGCTTGGCGCTGGGGAGGTTGGTTTCCCAGATCGCTTTGATGACATGTTCATCCCTGTTGATCTGGGATTTTTGTTTGACAGCGATGCGCCTGGTAAGCCTTTGTACTTATGCCTTTTCCTTTGTAACACCAAATTTTGCTAACACTTCTGTTGCATGTGTTGTAGATGCGCTCGAAAATTACGAGCTGGAGCTCGCGGAAGAGGAGGAGGAGGAGGAGCCGCCCCAACTGAAGCGTAAAGCTAAGGGGAAAACTGGCGCAGGGGCCAGTAAGAAACAGAAGAAGGATGATGCCCCTGCTGTTCAGGATCCTCCTACCCAGGCGGGGGGATTTGGGAAAACCCCGGGGTTTACCACCAAGGTTTCCTTGGCTTCCCTGCCTCAAAAAGTGGGCAGACCTCCTGTCCACTTGAGATATGGTGGCGTTACCTCCTCCCTTCTCGCGGCGGAAAAGGGGAGCGGTGTTGCGCCTTCGACAGGTATATTTTGCTTATCTTTTGTTTCTATGAGCGCGATTCTTATAGAATTACTAATGAATCTTGCTCACTCAAATGTTTGTAGAGCCGGCGACAGCGCAACAAGATGCCGGGGCTGCGCCGGAAGTCGCTTCGAAGTCCCCCGTTTTACCCTCAAAGAAGGGTAGAATGGACTTCATGGCGATGTTTGCTTCGCGAACGGAGTTGCGCCAAGTTACGTATTGCGCTCTTATTTTCTGAATTTCTTTTAGATCAAGTCAGTAACCATTTCTTGTTGTTTGATTTTTCATAGAAGCTGTAGCTGGCGTACAAGCTTCTGGCGGCACTCCTGGCGCCGGCGCCAGCGCCGCTGGCTCTGCTCCTGCTCCTGCAAGCGATGAATCTCCCCTCATCTGGATCAGTAAGGAGCAGGAGGCCGTTTTGCGCGCCGACCTGGCGACGGCGAGACCTCCCTCACCTCCTCCTGCGCACAGCCCTCCCCGCGAGACCGATTTTGATTCCAGGTCGCAGGAGAAGAGGCCTATTTCAGAGGAGGATGAGGAGGTTCATGCTGAGGACTCCGATGGCGCCCGCGCCGGCCCTGTAGCGCCACGAGGTTTCGCGGCGGAGCCTTCTCGTGGGGCTGGCGCTGACTTTTCTGCTTCATCCCCGCAGGTATAGGTTCTTTCTTGCTCCGTTGCGCGGACTTCCATCTTAATGTTTTGATGACTTAGACAATTTCTTTGTTTTTGCAGGAAGCCGATCACACTTACCGCCCGAGATGGAATATTTCTGAAGACAGTACATTTCAGTCCATGGGGGTGTGTGCGGAATTCTGGGCTCATGCTGTGCCTCCATCTGAAAGGAGGTTCCAGGAGGACCGCGCTCGCGACGACCTGCTCAATGATCACATGTTTGCTGGGTCAGCCTTCATTGCTGCCTCCCAAGAGCTTCGCTCTGATTACGTTATAGTACGTGATGCTCTTGCGGAAGCCAAGCAAGAGGCTAAGGTGTCTGCTTGGCATCTTTCTGATGCTCGCGAGAGAGCTGAAAAGCTCCAAGCCGAGCTCAGCGAGAACAGAGCCAGTGCCAACAGCGCCTTCGTGAAGCGCGGGCATGAGCTTCAGGCGGCGCGTGAGAAGCTGCAGGCGGCGGAGGCGGATGCGGCCAAGTTCGCGCGCCGAGCGCGCGACTTGGAGTTGGAGGCTGAGGCGCGTGACCAAGCTCTTGTCCAGTCTATCACTGAAAAATCATCACTGGAGAGTGAGGTTGCGCGCCTGAAGAGGGAACTGGCGGCCGCGCAGGCCGATAAAGATGAAGCCCAGGCGACGGCAGCGTCTAGCCAGGAAGCACTTGATGCTGCGCGGGCGGAGAAAGAAGAAATCTTGGCGGCAGCAGCGTCTGACAAAGAGGAGCTGAAAAAGACTAAGGAAACTGTTGAGTTATTAAACTCTCAGGTTCCTTCCCTCGAGACGTCTGTTGCTGGCCTCGCGCAGGATCGCCACTGGCTCATGTCACAGGGCATGACTCGTTGCGCTTTCGCGATGAAATATTCAGACGAGTTTCAGGCCCTTGTGATGGATTGCAATGCTGCCGCGCGCTAGGTGGGGCGGGCTGAAGGGTTTACGGATGGCTATGAATATGGCATGCTGAAGAAGAACCCATCCGAGTACCCTTATCAGAGCTCCGCTGCCTGCGCGGAGATGGCTGCGATGGGGGAGAAGTATATAAATACTCCCATTCCCATCCTTGCGCAGGTATTTTAACTTTAATGAGATTACCTTGACTTATTTTCTAAGTCTTTTTGTACTCATATTTTTCCTTATGATTTGCAGATATCCGCGCTTGCTGACCAGCCCGATCTCGTCGCGCTAAAGAAATTACTTGACGAGTGCGAAGGGGCTGGCGTCGATGATGGCGCGGGGAATGCTGGCGTTGCTAGCGGGTCTGGCGTGGCCAAAGGATCCGCTCCTGACACTGTTGCGATAGAAGACTCCATTCAAGATGAAGAACTTGACTATGGTCAGTTTGGAGATGAAGAGGAGCTGGCAGAGCCAGATGCCGAGGGCGATGATGAGGATGATGAAGAGGCTGATGTCAACGTGGAGACTTGAGAAGCCCTTCATGTTTTTTTTTTTTTTGTAGTTTGTATCTCATCTTGTAAACTTGTAAATTTCAATGCTTTTGAATGAAATTCTGTTTTTCCCTTCTTCGTATCTTGCGCATTCCCATTCAAATTTTATTTTTTATATCGCATGTTTGCTTGGTGAATATAAGATATGCTTGCGCGTTGGAATAAGAACAAGGTTGTAAGGAATTTATTATACTTAACCCTTGTCATATTGTAAGTGATTTTTCCATATCTTGATCATGTTGACACGCGTGTTGGCGCTTTCATTATTCCTCTTTTGCGCGACGTTATCGCGCGTTTATGGAATTATGATTTTTTTAGCCTTACGCGTCAATGTGTTACTCAGATATCCATTACAATTTTATGCGCGACCTCGACCTGAGACCTTAACAACTATGTTTTGGCATTTGCTTTGCCTTAGTTGTGTTTAGGTATTTTATGGTCAGGCTGCGCCGCATGCAGGATGGATGTTGTGAGTTGTTTGAGCTAAGGCTCACATTATTGGGCTAAGGCCCTGACGTTTTAGAGTTAAGACTCTTTAACGCGTTTGCGCATGTATGTTTTACTTCGCGTTATTTTGTTTTGATGTCAATATAGTGTTGTCATATTGCTCAAAATTAATAAAGGGAAGTGTGAAACATGTATGCAAAAGGTAGTAGAATTGGGCTAAGGCCCTGACGTTTTAGAGTTAAGACTCGTTAACGCGTTTGAGCTTGAAGCTCGCGCATGTATGCTTTACTTCGTTTTTTATTTCGTTTTGATGTCAATACAATGTTGTCATATTGCTCAAAACTAATAAAGGGAAGTGTGAAACATGTATGCAAAAAGTAATAGAATCCACATTAAAAGAAAATAGCGCGTATCACTATTCATAATGGCTTAAAAAGCCTTGATTACAAACTTGATATTTTTACATGAAACATTTTCTAAGCTGCGCTGCGTTCCATGCGCGCGGGATCTTCTTTCCATTCAAATCTTTTAAGGCGTATGCGCCTTTTCCCAATTCTTCCAAGACTTGATAAGGTCCCTCCCAATTGGGGGACATTTTTCCCGGGGGTATCGCGCGGCTTGCTTCATTGTTTCGAAAGACAAAATCATTTTTCTTGAAGTGGCATTCTTTCACGCGCTGGTTGTAATATTTTTCCAGCTTTTTCTTGTACTTGGCTTCACTGATGATAGCCGCCTCTCTGCGCCCTTCAAGTAAGTTGAGATCCAACCTTCTTTCGCGCTCGTTATCAATTTTGTTCATCATGAGCACTCTATGGGATGGGCATCCAATCTCTGCTGGAATCATTGCCTCTGTTCCATAGGTTAGGCTGAACGGGGATTCGCCATTGCTGGTTTTGCTTAATGTCCTGTGTGCCCACAGGACATTAGGTAGCTCTTCGACCCAAGAATGGGATTCTCCCTCCAACCTTTTCTTCAGCCCATTTAACAAACTCTGGTTCGCGCGTTCCACTTGTCCATTCCCCTGAGGGTGATAAACTGAAGTGAAAATTTGGTTGATGCGCAATTCTTTGAGCCAGCTGGAAATCTTCTTGTCAGTGAATTGCTTGCCATTATCGCTCACAATTTCCATGGGCAAGCCAAAACGGCATATGATGTGGCTCCAGATAAACTGCTTCATCACTTCGGCTGTGATTTTTGCTAGTGGCTTAGCTTCAACCCATTTTGTGAAATAGTCTATTGCCACTACCAAAAATTTTACTCGCCCAGGCGCTTGCGGTAGGGGACCCACAATGTCGATTGCCCATTTTTGGAAAGGCCATGCTGAGGTTACTGGAATCAAGTTGTTTTTTGGCCGCATGGTGTTTGGCGCATAGCTCTGACATGCTTTGCATTTTTGGATCTCTTTTAAAGCGTCCAGGTACATGCCTGGCCAATAGTAGCCTGCGCTCATTGCCTTGGCAACCACCATGCGCGGGCCAGCATGAATTCCACAGATTCCTTCGTGTATTTCTCTGATCACATAGCTTGCTTCCTCAGCATCTAGACATTTCATGAGCGGCCCAAGATAAGAGCGTCGATATAATGTACCATCAAGCAGTTCATAGTTCTGCGCCTTGTGTCTTATCTTCCTTGCTTGCGCGCGATCATCTGGTACCTTTCCCTCCTTCAAGAATTCCATTATTGGAGTTATCCATGATGAAGGGGTTGTATGAGTTACCAGGACAGACTTCGCTACCACCGACGGGTTGGTCATTACTTCTATCCTGACATCTTTGCCAAAATGATCAAAACTGGTTGATGCCATCTTACTCAGCGCGTCTGCAGATTTGTTTTCACTGCGCGGAATGTGAATGATTCTGAAGCAGTCAAATTGCTCGATGAGCTTTTTCGCCTGCTCTAGATATAGAGGCATGGTGTCCTCCTTGGCATCATAAAGGCCATTGACCTGTGCTGCTACCAAGTATGAATCAACATGGACCTCTAGCTTCTTAACCCCGAATTTGTGCGCGATGCGCAGGCCAGCCAGCAGGGCCTCATACTCAGCCTCATTGTTGGTGCTCTTGAAGTCCAACCTGATGGCGTAAGTATATTCATGATTCTCTGGATCCACCAGTTTGAGGCCTGCGCCGGACCCTTCATTGTTTGAAGCTCCGTCAGTGAACAATCTCCAAACATTTTCTTCATCATTGGCTCGCGGAGGGTTTACCTCGCGCTGAGCCTCTTCAATTCTTCCTTCTGGGACTTCTGCAATGAAATCAGCCAAGACTTGTCCCTTTATTGCTGGACGGGGCTTATAGGAGATCGTGTGCTCTCCTAATTCCAGCGCCCACTTTGTCAGCCTTCCTGAGAGCGCGGGGCGCCGCAAGACTTGCTGGATGTTGTACCCAGTCAGAACTTCAATGGGATGACCATTGAAATATCTATGAAGCTTGCGCGACGCGTGTGTTAGTGACAAAACTAACTTTTCCATGATGGAGTAGCGCGTCTCAGGATCTGTCAGCACCCGACTCACATAGTAAATTGGCGTTTGGATTCCCTTGCGATCCACCAATAATACTGCGCCGATGGCGCGCTCTCCTGCTGATAGGTATAATGTCAAAGTTTCACCAGGAAGAGGAGCTGTGAGCGCGGGCAGATTTATCAAACATTCTTTAATTTCACTGAAGGCTTGCTCGGCCTCAGGAGTCCATTTGAACTGACTTTTCTTTAAGCAGTTTCTCAATGTATTGACAAATGGGGTAGATTTGGTTGCATGGTTCGCTAGGAACCTGTTGATTGAAACCAATCTACCATTCAGCTTCTGGACTTCTTTCATGGTGGATGGCGAAGGCATGTCCAGGATGGCCTCCACCTTCTCAGGGTTCACCTTGAAACCATCTTTGGTGACCATTACACCTAGAAATTTTCCCTCTAGAACGCCGAAAGTACATTTGCTCGGATTGAGCTTCATGTTAACTTCCTTTAGGCGCCCAAGGGTTTCTTCGATGTCTTTGAGCATTTGCTTTTCCTCCTTGCTCTTGATCACCAAATCATCCACATAGAATTCTAGGTTTCTTCCGATTTGCTCGCTGAAAACGGCATCCATAAGTCTTTGGTAGGTGGCGCCCGCATTCTTCAAACCAAAGGGCATTTTTGTGTAGCAAAAAACACCCTTGTCGGTTCTAAATGCGGTCTTGTCCTCATCTTGTGGCGCCATTTGAATCTGGTGATAGCCTTTGTAGGCATCCAGAAAACATTTTAGCTTGAATGGCGCCACGGAGTCCACCTTTGCATCGATGTTTGGTAGGGGGTAACAATCCTTTGGGCACGCTTTGTTGAGGTCCTTGAAGTCAATGCACATCCTCCATTACCCGTTACTTTTCTTTACCATCACAGGATTGGCTACCCATGTCTGGTATCGTATCGGGCGGATGATGTTTGCGCGCAATAGGTCCTCAACCTGTTCATTCATGGCCCTCGCCTTTTCATCCCCCATGATTCTCTTCTTTTGAGCAATTGGCTCTACAGACTTGAAGGTGTTTAGAGAATGCTGCGCCAGGTCTCGCGGAACCCCAGTCATATCAGAGTATTGCCACGCGAAGACCGACATGTATGCTGTGAGCAACCTTTTCATTCTTACCCTCGTGTCGTCTGTTAACGTAGCGCCAATTGTGATTTTTTGCTCCGGGAATTTTGGGTTGAGAATCCATTCCTCTGGCGCGTTGTCTGCCATTGGAAGTTTCATTCTCCCTTCCCGCGGATTACTTGTCACTGCGCACAAATGATCTCGGTATACAAAAGTTACACCTGTTGGTGTTGGGAACCCTAACGCGCCGTGCGCTGGCGACGGTATGGCGTTGAATTGGGCAATCGTTTCCCTACCCAAGATCATATTGTGGCATGAAGTGGTGGGCAAGACCAAGAAGTTGACAACTTCGGCTCGCCTGTGTTTCTCATCCCCCATAGTTAGCTTAAATTGTATTTGACCTAGGGGATGAATGATTTCATTGGAAACACCAGAGATTGGTGCATTCACAATTTCAAGCCTTGCCTGGTCTGCCGGATCCAGTTTCCTGAAACATTGCTCATACATTATGTCTGACTCGCTGCCAGTGTCCACCAGGACTTTTGACACTTCGTAATGAGCAATGTGTGTAGTGATAACAAGAGGACTGCTGATGGAAGGGCCTCCCCTGATTCTTGGGAAGATGACTTGTTGCTCGCGCCAATCTCCTTGGATTTGCGCGCTTATTTTTCTTGATGCTTGCCCTTGCCTTCCTCCCTCAGCTACACAGATTCTTTTGTACTTTTTGCTGGCAGAGGCTCCTTCTGGTTGTTCATTTTCTGGTCTTGAGTTTTTTACCAGGTGAGCCAGCTTGCCTGATTTCACATCCTTCTCAATTGCATCCTTCAAATGATGGCACGCATCGGTGTTGTGTCCAGTGGATTTGTGAAACTCACAGTACTTGCCACTATCTGATGGTCCCTTGTAGTGTAGTGGCTTGGGGCTTTTGAACTGGACATTCTCAGTGCTTAACACCTTTGAAGGTGTTTTAGTGAGGGGAGTCCATATTCTTGGCAGAGGTCTGCTAGGATCTCTGCCGCCCTCCCTCCTGTCACCCTCCCCGCGATTACGAACATCTTTTTGGGGCTGGGGTGGGCTTGGTTGCGCCTGTTTTTCTGCGGAAGAAAAACTGGTTGGTTGCAACCTGGACCATACAGAGTTCTGCTTGCCCCGCTTTTCTTTGCTGCGCGGTGACTCAGCTTGATGCACTCTTTCTCTTGCCCTATCTTGGGCAATTTGTTTCTCATTTCTCGCGAAAACTCGCGATGCCTCCATTAACTTGGCCCACGTGGTGGGCATGCCATCTTTGCTTACAAGAGCTCGGCGGAGTTGATCACTGCGCGCGCCTTGTATAAAGGCGACGCGCAGGAGTTGCTCAGTTATACCCCCGATTGCTAGAGACTCCTGATTGAAACGAGTGATGTAGTCTTCAATCGTTTCATCGTTCCTGCGTACGCAGTGCATGATGTCATCTGGATCGCGCGTGTGTCTGCGCTGCTGTACGAAGTGGGCTTGGAACTTTTCTAATAGTTCCTCGAACCCATCAATTTGCCCAGTCGGCAAGCTCTCGAACCAGACCCGCGCCGCGCCTGTGAGGCAGCGAGCAAACATATGACACCATGTTGGCATCGTCCAGCTCTCTAGGTTTCCCGTGTTGTAGAAACCTTGCAAGAAATCGTCTGGATCTGTTGTGCCGTCATACTTGCCCAAACCACTTGGCATCTTGGTTTTGTGCTGGATGGGAGCCTGCGCGATGTGCGCAGTGAACTTTGAGTGTTTCACCAAGATGGCTGGTCTGTACGGTGTGGTTACGTCCACTTGCCCTCTGACTGGTGGGCTATACGGCATGTGCAGATCCAGATCGGCTCTGGCTCCAGGCGCCATGTTCACAGGCGCGCGGAGCTGTGAGCCTCCTGCATGAGTATCCCGCGTCTTCCTCATGCTATGCACTTCTTCATCACTGAACTCAGTGTGTGCAGTGTGAACAGAATGTCCTTCTTCCGGCGCGCGCGGCCTTTTTGTTGCATGAACAGTTTGCTTATCAAGCGCTTGCCTTTGTGTTAAGTCGGCTAGCTTTTTCTGCTTGACCATCTCATTGTACTTGTCCATTAGGCGCCGCTGCTCGTTTATGAGCCATTCTTTAGGATCATTTGTTTCATCTTCTGGACCCATTGGTCCCTTTTGTTTTGCGCCGGCAAGATTTTGTAACGTGAGATCGTCTGGAGGAGTTTCAGTCTGGCCGTGAGGAGTTGTGATGAAGGGACGGTTACTGGTGGTGCGCGTAGAATCACGCGGCCCCCTCAGAAACTGTTGTCCCTCATTAACGTCCTCACGTTCAATATCCTCCAGAACTTGATCAACGTTATGAACGCCAGAAACCATGGTGATTTTTGTTTTTATATATAGATCTGATGAGATCTGATTGCCGTTGTAACAGTGGATGGCGCCAATGAAGAGACGTGGATCGACTCACTGGTAGACGATCTACTTTCCTCGGGTGTGATTATACTATTTCACCGATGGTTTCTTGGATCCGTGTTCTTCCACCTACAAAATGAACAGCACCGTCAACTTACCCCTCAGAAAGGGACAGCGGGGTCCTCTTTGGGGTAACCCTCCGGTGTGAGAATAAGTATTTTGTGGAGAAGATAATATTCTGTGTATAAGGAAATCTGGAGAGTATTGCTGAATAGCTGAATACTCTCTGTGATTGTGTTACTGGATGTAACTGTCTATGAGTGAATGTGATTGAATATGATTGAATGTGAATGAATGAGTATGTTACTGGCTGTAACTGTCAGTTGTTGGATGATCTTTCCTTGTGGAGTTGATGCTGTATTTATAATGCTAGGGTTTCCACTGATTGGGCTCAGCCTTGTTGGCCTCCTCCAATTGCTCGGCGCCACGTGTCCTCTGGGACACCTGGTGCTTTCTCATTGGTTGCAATCACGTGGTAGCACATATGTCATGCTGAGTTGTCCACCTTTCATTTGGCAGCTGTCAACATCAGCATATTCTTATTCCTTAAAAAGATACCTTCTGGAAGGTTGTCTGACGTGCACAATCAAGGTTGCCCTAATCCTGATTTGGATAAGGACGAGGTTGATTATGTGCATGTGTGATATGCACCTATCCTGAGGATGCGCGAAGTCTTCTCTTTATTCTCACGCGCAGATGTTTCATGCGCAGATGTGATATGCACGAGCATGTGATATGCGCCGCGCGCGGATGCGCCACGCGCATATGTGATATGCGTGAGCATCTGTGGTGCCTGGGCATATGATGCCTGAGCATATGCGATATGCGTGAGCATATGTGATGCGTGAGCATCTGTGGTGCCTGGGCATATGATGCCTGAGCATGTGTGATATGCGCCATGCGCATAGGTTTTGGCTTTGTGCCTTCATAATGTCTTGATTTCAAGTCACTTGTCTGTATCTTTGTGGGTTGACCCGCCTCGCTCGGTGTTGAGGCGGGTACATACCTCTTCATTAAGCATAAACATATATGGTGGTCTATATTACAATGTCATAGTTATCATGTGTTCATATGAGAGTTTCAGTTGTTTTTATAAAGTGCATATCATAAACATAAATGAAGCGCCTTTACTAGTTTTGTGATAAAAATTTGGTCATACTTTTATTGCATAAAAGTTTGTTTACTTTTATTTGGGTCGTTGGACTAAAATTGTCTAATGTGTATATATCATCTTTTTTTTTGGTGCGTGCAGAAACCGTGTTTTATGTTAGGAGAGCTACCTAGCTGGTATGGCTAATAACTAAATATATAAAAGAAAACAAATCAGTTCAAATAAGCACATAACTGTCAAAATGCAGGTAGTTCTTTGAAGATGACAAAACTGCTGCCACTTCTTACACTAGAGGCGCACCGAAAAATCCGGTACGAATCCGTAACATCCTATAAAACCTAAATCTGTTATTGGAATATTAGGTATACCGTACCCGGTTATGAACTCGACCCAATCGGTCAAAACGTGTTTCGGGTTAGAACTGGTCCGGGTCGTTTAAAGGAAAATTTTAGTTCGTTTTGGGTGGTTATAAGCAAAATAAGTTCGGGTAATTTAAATAAAGTAACGGTCTTGGTTCGGGATAAACGGGTTATAAGTTATTCATTAAATTTACACATGTTTTTTGTTGCAACATTGTTACCAGCTGAGATACTTTTAAAGAAAGTTTGTTAACCTGAATATTCATGTTGCTTATTTGTGTCTATTTGCCTTTAATTTACTATACCTTATAATAACATTTATTTTGACTTACTGATGTACTTTGACTCACAGTGTAAGATAGCCGTTCGGTACAAAATCACCGTCTATGTTCACATGTCTCAAAAACTGAAGACACCTTACACAGATTGCTATATATGCTTTCTTTATACGGTATAAAAATCATTTTAAGAGTTTCTATATCATTGACGTTCTATATTTCCTTAGTAATTTCTAAATTGTAATATTTTGCAGCCTGAGCATTAACGCATGGATGTTCATGATCAACCTCAGTTTCTAAGGTGTTTCATGGTAAATGAACCAAGTACTTCATTACTATCACTTCAAGTTATGCTACTAGACCACTTACTTTCTACATTTTTGTTTGACCAGTTTTCGTTTTGTTTCGCAGTCGAATCAGGGGGCTAATGGCAAAACGAATTCTGGATTTAGAAGTTTCTAATAGCAGCTCTTGAATTGCCATGTAGAGCCCTTTTTTTATTTTAATAATTTGTTTTGATAAAACTATATGCATTAGATGAGCATAAAATAATGATAAGCTACAATTATTATTAATCTTTCATCTATTTCTCTTTGCATGCTGTTTTGCTATCATTCTGGTGGAGGAAAATGAGAGAAAGTTAAACATACTTTTTGAGCAGAAAAATATGTGTACTAGTAGACGTTATGAAAATTGTAAAACTCTACATATACGAGTCTTTCGCCGCATCGCGCGGGTTCCGTACTAGTATCTTTGAACATATATAGTTTTAAAAATTTCGACCATACCATTGCGAAATGCTTACTTTTGTCTATGTTTTGACATAAGTTTTATTGAATATAGAGATACGGATAATAAGGTACAAGTCATAGTTGCATCAATGTATAAGTCTCTTAAATGTACTTTTTGATAAATTTGTTGGTTTTTTTTATTGAATAAACTATCAAAATACATAGGTTTCCTCCATTTTAGCCTATAATTTTAACCACATAATTAATAATATTTGAGCTACAAAAGCTTTTAAAGACAAACACAATTAGTTTAGGAAAAATGTGTACCATCCGTTTATTTAAAACGCTTCACTTTGGTAAGCTGGTTTTTTTACGAGTTCCAATTAAAGTTTGTTTTTTTTAAGTAGAAAGATAAAGATGATAGAACTTGAATGGAATGTATCTTTTGAAACTCTTCGTTTCTTTTTAACTTTTCCACTTTTGGTTTGTTTTTTATACTTCTAATATATTTTTATCGTTAAAATATTAAATTAGTTATGTTTTGCTAGTCATGTTTTAAGATTAACCTGACTGATAAAGATGATAGAACTTGAATGGAAGGTATCTTTTGAAACTCTTCGCTTCTTTTCAGCTTTTCCGCTTTTGGTTTGTTTTTTTATACTTCTAATATATTTTATCGTTAAAATATTAAATTAGTTATATTTTGCTTGTCATGTTTTAAAATATCCAATTAAATAATTATTCTGGTTTTAAACATTGTTACTAGCGGTAGTGTGATGCAGTGGGTCCATATATTTTGGAAACTCATTAAATTCCTTAGAAATGTATTTTATAAAATATTTTGAAATTTATAAAATAAGGATAAATATTACCTAAATTTTGACCGGCAAATACGACCTAAATAAAATTTTCATATCGTGTGCAAAACATTAATAATTTATAAATCTCACTAGATATAGATATGATAAAAAATACTTAAGTTTTATACATATCATAATAATCAAGACGAACTCGAGTTTAAGGTTTCAGCTTTAGTTTCGAGTTGAGTTGAGCCAACTCGGTATGAAATTCAAGTCGAGGTCGAGCTAGCCTTGACTCGGCTAGGTTTAAATCGCTAACAATCTTTAAGGTTGTTTTCCGCTGCATCACACCGGCTGTTTAAACTAAAAAGGGGGAAGTCAGTCTGCCTGCAGTGTTGTTGACCTCATTTCGACTACTCTCTGTAGAAAACCCAAATCCAAATTGTAGCTGATGACACAAATCGATTCCATCACAGTTATTATCTTCTTCTTGTAGCTATGGAGTTCGTAGGCCGAAGCGTACGGAAACAGTTCAAAGGGTTTGGGGTTTTCAGCGGAGTCGTCAAGTCATTCGATTCCGCTTCCGGATTCTTCGAGATCCGCTACGACGACGGCTATTCTGAAGAGATTGATCTCTCTGAGTTGACTGCACTTGTTCAATTCGATGCACCTTCTGCCGATCCTAGGGTTAGGGTTTCAGGTAACTAATGCACTACTTGATACTTATAATTTATTTCGATTCGATTAATCAATGGTAATAATATAATTATTGTTGCAGTTGCTGATGGTAATTTGGATTCTGTTAGTGTTTGTTGTGACAATCTCAACTCTATTGGTGACAAAGTAAATGTAAATGATGACGGCATTGATTTGAATTTGGAGTTGATTGAGGAAAATGATTTGGAATCAAAAGGGAAAGATTTAGTGGAGGATGATGCTGTTAATGCTAAGGAAGAACGGTGTTTGGATTTCGATATGGACTTAAATGATGATGTAAATAAGAATCAAGATGTTGATCTCGGAGGTTATATTAACGGAGAGAATACCACTAAAGATGCTTCCGGTGACGGTGCAACGAGACGCCCGATAGTGTTGGGGATTCAGAGTTGTTTTAATAATCAGACGGATAACAATGACGTTGATTATCATGAATGTTTGGAGAAAACAGACATGGGTGGTAAGAAACGAGGTAGAAAGAGGAAAGGTGTGGTGATTCTCCACACACGCCTTCTCGTGCTTAGCAATTTTTCCTGCTTTTGCCTTTAGCACGGCATGCCTAGCAACAAACCCGGTGTCCCTAAGCCTGACAAGAGGGGACACCCCGGTAAGGTCCACACAAGCATGCTTCCCCCCCGCCCATCCAAACACAAGAATGTCCGCTGGTCGGAGAGTAGACCTTCCTTCACGTGGATCCGACAAGAAATTCACAGGAGCCTCTTTTCTTGCCGAGATTCCCGCCTGTTTTAACACATCACAAAGGACATCTCTGACCAAATCATGTCTATATTTGAACCCAGGGAGTTCTTTGCAATGAATCGCATGTTCACCAAAATCATCTAAACAAACCTTACGACAGACCGGGCATGGCTCATCAACTGGGAACAGTGGGATCATTAAACGATATTTAAGAATGGCTCGGTACTCCACTGCTGACATGTGCTGGCCTAACCCTTCGATTGGGGTGACAGTCAAAAAGTCTTGAGCATGAGGAGCCTGAAGACATTCTAATACCGCTCTTTGACGAGAGGACATGCCAAACTTTTCTCCCAAACTTTGGACGGTTTTACTATAAAGAGCACTCGCCAAAGCATTTTGGGCTTTAGGGGGGGCGGTGTCCTTATTAGCGAACCCGCCAAGATCAAAATCGGGAATAGAGTTGTGCAAATAATCCATCGCACACCCAAAATCGGAATCCAACCCATCACCACCACAATCACGCAAAATGTGGTCCTGTAACTTCCAAGATTGTGCTCTCGAGGCGACGGAAGCATAGGTGGAAACATCCTCAGCTGAATATAACCCTAAACCACCGAAATGGATAGGGAGAGAGGCTAGTCTCCATTGAAAATCCCCAAAAAACGGACCCCCACATACCACAATATCCTCAATCGCCGCTCGAAGCCCTTTGTCAAAAACAGAGACAGCTTCCTTAACAAACATAGGCTGACATGTTCGGAGTCCAAACAACAATTTAGCCACCCCCATACATGAACGAAGCAAGAGAAGCTCACATTGAGGGTCACGCAGACGAGTAAGACATCTCATTAGTTCCACGGCTCTTGAAGCTCTGGTAATGGCCAAACTACTGATAAACCCAGCATCCCGGCTAACCGCACCTCCAAGGAGTTTTACCCCTAACTCCGGTCTCCCAATCCCTATAGGAAATAAACCTACTTTTGCCTTTACACCATTGCACGACGGCCGATATACTTCTGTCTTTTTAATATTAAGCTAAAGCCCTAAACTTGGCCCCTTAGATCTAATTATATCCAAGGCTTTAGCCACTTCAATGGCGTCTCCTATAATCGTGCCATCATCTAAGTACCATGCATGGAAAAGTAACTTGCAACCATCTCGTACTTGATGAATGAGGGGGTGTAAAGCTAAAGCAAAGAGAAGGGGTCCTAAAGGATCGCCTTGTTGAACCCCAGTAGTTGACTGGATACAATCATTCCCTACATATAGCCTTGCAGGTTGCCCGTAAAGAAAATTAACCCATAGGGAATGTGAACAAAGAATTTCGTTTGATTAATTATATAAATGAACATGAACACAGGTCTCGTTCGTTTAATTTTGTTCGTAAACATTCATTTATGAAAGGTTTTTTTTTTAATTTTATTTTTATTTTTAAATTTTAACTGATCGCCCTAAGTCACTAACCTTTAAACCTTTATTATTTTATTTTTATTTACTTAATTATTCTAATTTAAGCTAGTTAGTTAAGATTTAGGGCTTCCATTTTTCCAACATTCTTAAATTGCCGCTTCGAGCCTTCCATAGTTTCATTTGTTGATTTGTGTTTGTTAGCATTCGTTTATGAACTTAACGAACAAACACAGACACATTCAATTTGTTAATAAAGAACACAAACAGGAAATTTCATTCGGTTATGTGTTTATGAACTGTTAGTTTGTCTGGTAAATTCTTAATGAATGAACACGAACAAGGCCTTGTTTGTTTCGGTTTGTATAAAGCCCTAATTAGGGGTGAAAACGAACAGGGTGGGAAGTTGGGTAACAGTTCAAAATGGGTTGTTTTACATTTAAGGGGGGTGTTTGGGATTCCTTATTTTACCTCCTTATAACTTTTCATTAAGTTAATAAGTTACAACATTGTAACTTATGAAACTTTTCCTCTCACAATATAAGCAAACCCAAACACCTTATTACTTTTTAAAAAGTTTATAAGTTATAAGTTGGTGAAAACATGCAATCCCAAACGCCCACTAAGACTTTTTTCTTTGATTAGAATGATTTAAGAGGTTCTATGCATAAGTACATATAGGTCTCTATTGATTGTTTCCTTTTAAGCCTATATATTTTACCTGCTGGAACAGTTACAGATAAAATATTACATGAACTATCCTCGTGTTTTTCTAATTGATTACTTGGATAAATTTACAGGTCAGATCTTGGTGATGCTGAAACCGAAACCTCGTATCATTACTACCACATGAATGACTTAACCGCCCTCATTGACACACTTAAATTACCAAATGGCCCATATGAAGATATATCGGATGCCATCACAAAGCACTGGCATTTATACAATAAATTTCAATTTGAGAAAACTAAATTGGATTCAGAAAAGCCAGTAGAAGTAGACAGGACGGGCACAAGAAAGAACATGTCGCAGCAGTTAGAAAACAGTTATCTGAATTTTTATACTTTTGCCAGAGTGGCATCATCAGTGGCTGAAGAATGGGCCCGGAAAGTTCCAGACAATAAGACTAACATTCAAGCACCTACAAAAACTTTAGAGGAATTGATATCAATACAAATGAAAGCCATAACAAAGATACCTGCTGACTTTTTCTGGTCAAACCTTCACAATCCGAGTCTGGATGCTCGTAAAGAAAAGCGTGGCTGGTGTATGGCTTGCAAGTTTCCTACTGATGATGGGATTTGTTTATTCTACATGAATAATGGTTATGTTTTGGAAAATTATACAAGTCAAATATTGGGTTTTGATTCACGAATAATAAGCAGGAATGAACGTTTTCTTGATGTTATGTGTCATGTTTTATACATTGAAGATCGGTTGCGTGGTCTTTTGTTGGGTCCTTGGCTCAATCCTCATTTCCCAAAGCTTTATCGTAAACGTTTTCACGATGCGTCTGATATTGCTCCAGTTAAAGATCTCTTGCTCATGGTAAGATTTTCATTGACCTCTTGCTACTTTTGGTTAGAAAATGCGGGCTTTGGTATACGTTAATGACTTAGTAGAATATACAATTTATGCTATTATTATAGATACCAGATCTTTGGGTTTGTGCTACTTTTGGTTAGAAAATACGATTTATGCTACTATTACAGTTTCCCGTATATTAGGGCTTATGCTACTTTTGGTTTGAAAATGCGCGCTTTTGGCATACATCAATGACTTCTTAGTAGAATATACGACCTAGAGATTCCTGAATTTTAGGGCTTATGCTACTTTTGGTTTAAATTATGCAAGTTTTTGGCATACATTGATGACTTCTTGGTAGAATATACGATTTATGCTACAATTATACATACCCAAATCTTATGGTTTAAGCTACTTTTCTTTGGAAAATGCGCATTTTTGGCCTATTATTCTTAGTAGAATTTTTTTATATATGCTACTATTAAGGATACCAGACTTTTACGGGTTATGCTGCTTCTGGTCAGAAAATGTGTGGTTTTGGCATACATTAATGACTTTTTTGTAGAATCTATGATTAATGCTACTATTACAGATACCATAATGACTTTTTTGTAGAATCTATGATTTATGCTACTATTATAGATACCAGAGTTTTATGGTTTATACTTTATGCTACCTTTGGTTAGAAAATGCATACTTTTGGTGTACGTTAATGACTTCCTTGTAGAATATATGATATATGCTACTATTATCGATACCAAGATTTTACGGTTTATGCTATTTTTGGTTAGAAAATGCACGTTTTTGGCATACATTAATGACTTCTCACTTTCTTAGTAGAATATATGTTTATGCTACTGTTATAGATACCATAATTTTTTGTTTATGCTACTGTTGGTTAGAGAATGTGTTGTTTGACATTCACTTATACTTTTTGCTACTTTTGCTCAGCTAGAGTCCAATATATGGTCTCGTGCATTATCGGATGAGTGGATAAAACACGTGGATTCAGTGGCCACGGTGGGGTCCGCTTCTCATGTAGTGTCATCTAAGCTTCGCTTTCCCTCAACTAGAAACGTGGTTGGAAAGAAAAGATCCAAGTCTTCGGATCCAGAACCGCACTCGTCTAAAAATGCGTCAAGTGGTGTGGGCCTATTTTGGTGGAGGGGCGGGAGGCTCACAAGACGGCTTTTTAATTGGAAGGTTTTGCCTTGCTAGTTGGCTCTCAAAGCTGCTCGTCAAGGTCTGTTTAAGAAACTTGTAATTGCAAATTTGAATTAATTAGTTGTTAATTTGAAATTATTGTTTATTATAGGCGGGGGCACGAAGATTGATGGTATATTGTATCCTGAAAGTTCTGATTTTCCAAAGAGAAGTAAAGTTCTTGTGTGGCGAGCTTCAGTCCAGTCTGCCGTTTCTGTGGAACAGCTTGCTCTTCAGGTACCTTTAATTTAGTTGTATTTACTCAGACCTTATTGTTAGTTTAACCAGAAAATCATTTAATTTGAGATATACTTTGTTTCCAAAATGGTCAAATATCAAAAAGAAAAAACTTATCTAAATTGAACCAGGTCAAATTGGTTTATGTATACGTAATCATGTATATACGTGTGTGTTTTAATGATTGGTGATTCTATTTGTCAGATTAGGGAACTTGATGCACACATTAAATGGGAAGAGATTGAGAACAGCAGTCATCTGGCAAAGATGGACAAGGAATCTTTAAAGTCAATGAGATCATTTAAGAAGGCTATAATCCGGCGCAAGACTTCAGAAATCGGTGGTGCGAAGTATCTTCTAGATTTTGGGAAAAGAAGATTTATACCCGATACTGTTGTAAAACATGGGTCTAAGGTAGATGACTCAGCATCAAGTGAAAGGAAGAAGTATTGGGTGCAGGAGCCTTATGTTCCTTTGTTTCTTTTGAAACCGTTTGAAGATAAAAGAATTTCATTGAAGTCCAATAAGACTAGTAGTAGTATTAGTCTTCCATCTAGCACTAAAAACCCTTCAAAGAAAAATGTTTTTGACTACCTTTTATCTAAAGCAGAAAAACCTGAGAGTCATCTGTGTAGCCACTGCAATAAGGAGGTTCTTATCAGGTACAACTTCCACATTTTATATTGCATGTAATAAAAGGAGTATGAAATTTATGCAGTTAATGCTGAAAAATATCAGATATCGGTTTAAGATCGATATTGTCAAGGACCGATATTTGAGATATCGGTTATCATTAACAAATTAACCTTTTGCAACTTACAAATCACTAACTTTTGTAGCAAGTAGGAAATGTTTTAAGACTTAAAACACTAACATTAAACACTAAAAAATGACAATTAAGACTTGAAATCTGAGATCGGGAAAATTGGTGATATATCGGTCAAATATTGGTCAATATCGCTGATAGTATCGTGTACCGATAACCTGACTGATATTTTGATCGATATTCTGCTAGAGGTCCGATAACCGATATCAACTGCATAGTATATAATTTGCTAGTTTGTTTGACCAAGATATTAAATCATTATTTCTGATCTAAAATGAAAGAGCTTGCAAAAGCAATTTAACCCTTGTATAATTATAAAAGAATCAACTTGTAAATGGAAGTACTATAGTAATAACATATCATGCCTTGCAGTTTTTTACTTGCATGCATATAATGTATATATGTGTGAACCCTCGGGTGGGCAAAAGTAAAATTGCACTAATTTTGACGTTATTTTACTAATCTCGTGAAAATAACGTTAAAAGTGGCGGAAGGTTAATCAGGCATCATGTGGTGGCGTTGATAGCCGAAAGACAAGGGCACATGCACCAATCAGCCGGTGTCCCGATGATTGAGTGCTATGTGCCTTATGTCCAAGGCTTGATGCAAAACTACTATCGAGCCGGGGGTCTCACCGGAAGCAGCCTCTCTATCCCTATGGGATAGAGGTAAGGCTGTCTACATCTTACCCTCCTCAGACCCTACCATAGCATTGCTATTGGTGGGATATACTGAGTACGATGATGATGATGATGATGATGATGATGATGATGCAGTGGGGTCTAATAGTTAAATTAGCTGATTTCAATACCTCAAATGGGAACTTAAAGACAGAGGGTGCCTGATCAGTATATCATAATCACTTTTCCCAAAGACTTATTGATTCTTTTTTTGTTCCTTTTAATGTCTGATTACTAATTTTGTACACAAACTAAGTTGGAAAATCAAGATGCATTTGACTTTACAGAACATATTATCCCTTCACCCATGATTGTAGTTATGTTCACTTGTAGCATTCCTGCTATAATCTTTTTGTAGTTGGGCTAATCTTTTTCGTACTTTTTTGTTGTTACTTCAGGGACGCTATTAGCTGCCAATATTGCGAAGGTAAATATTTTCTGCACTACTCTTTCTGTTCTTTGTGAAGGATATTATAACTTTTGAAATTTTATTTTATCTATGTGACACCTTTATTTTATCAAAATAAGCCACTTTTATTATTGCAATTGATATAAACTGCAGGATATAAAAGACGTGAAGAAGGTAACTGGAGGCATGTATACATGCATCAAATGCCATGCTGGAGACACAGTGAAGGCTGCGGGTCCCAAGAAGGGGAAAATAGGTACTCGGAAGACCAAAAAGGTCACAAAAGCAACCAAAAAGGGTGGCAAAGGAAAACAATCATTGCAACAGCAAGCCACTAATAAAGGTTTTGTTGTCCCCTAAGACGATCTGTACGCACTGCCAAAATTGTTTCACTGCAAAGTAAAAAGAAGCCGGTGAAGAAGAAGAAGAAGAAACAGTCAAAATCTGGTGGCGGTAAAAAGCAGTTAAACTCTATGTATGTAATTGAAAAACCGAAAGGTAAACGTGGAAGACCAAGAAAGGTCATCAAGCTAAGTTATAAAAAGAGGCGATCACCTGCGGTGAATGCTATTTATTGGCTAAATGGTCTTCTTTTGTCAAGAAAGCCTGATGATGAACGAGTAGATGATTTTAGATCCAAGAATCATATTCAACGGTCGGATTCCGTCCCTGATGAGTCTCCTAAATGTTCTATATGTCATGAACCAGAATTCAAATCATGGTTGAATTATATTTGTTGTGATTCTTGCAAAGGTATTTTTTTTTCTTGTTTGCATACTATTATGTAGAGGTGGCAAAAGGGGCTTGTTGGGTAATTTTATACACTTAGTATGATTTCAAAACGTTTTATGTAAGGGTGTAAATGAGCCGGGCCAAGCCGAGATTTTGAGCTTGCCCAAGCTCGAGCTCGGCTCGTTTCAAGCTCTATCCCTGAAGCTCAGGCTTGCCTCGTTTATATTTTTCAAGTATTTAATTAATTATGGGTTACTATCATAAAAGAAACAATATGCTTTTTAATGAAAAAGTCCGAACATACTTTTGGCATATAAAAGTGTCCCGGTACATGTTAAAGAAGCAAGAAAAAGTCCCCCAACTCAGTTTTGCTGTATTAAAGTCCCTACACTTATCTAGAATGTATCTTCTTGTGAATAAAATATTCAGAATAATCACTCGTTACCCTTTAAATTCGTCAAAATGAGATTATATATTATTTTTTGAAAAGAAAATGAATTGTCACTTCATCAAACTTTGACAAATTTAAGAGATAACAGGACGATATCATAATTATTTTGTTCAAAAGTACATGTATTATTGAAAAGTACAAGGACTTTAATACAATAAAATTGAGTTAACGGGCTTTCTCATGTTCTTTTGACCAGTGTATGGACTTTTATGCCAAACTTATGTTAATGGACTTATTCATAAAAATGAGAAAATATGTTGGTTTTTAAGGATGTTATTCCTTGTTTTATTTAATTGAATTTATATCTATTTATATCTGTATTTATAAATTATATGTATATTTATAAAAAAATATAAAATATTTTGATCATAATTTCACGTATTATAATGATATATATTTATTATACAAAATAAGAAGTATTATATTTGTATAAATGACTCGTTCAGGCCCTCGAGCTTACTTAAGGTCGGTATATGAAGTTTAGGCTCAAACTTGTATCTTAATGATCTCCAACTTATCTTCGAGAATGTTTAAGCTCTGGTTGTTCACACCTTTACTTTTAACCAGCTTTTGACCCGTTTCACCACTTGGAGATGCACCAGTGCGAACCTCCAAGTTTGGTTATTAAAATTTCCGATTATTAATTCTGTTTTTTTTTTCAGACTGGTTTCATGGGGATGCTTTTGGGCTTAAAGATGAGCACATAGGAGTTATTATCGGCTTTAAGTGCCATAGGTGTCGCGAGAGGCCTGCACCCATCTGCCCCCTCATAAATTCCGTAAGTGATAAACCTGAATTGAGTAAACCAAAAAGCAAAGAGGGAACTCAGTATGATATTGCTGATGTGGCAAGTGAAACTGTACTTTTGGAGCAGAAACCCATTGATGCAGAACCCGTGTCTGGTTCTGAAGAAGACCTTGAACAAAATCGTCCCATGCCTGTGTTTGAGGAAGACCCTGGACAAAACGTGCCCCCATCTGGGCCTGAAGAAGACCCTCGACAAAATGGGCCCGTGCCTGGGTCAGAAGACTCTCTACAAACCGGGCCTGTGTCTGGATCTGAAGAAGACCTTGGACAAAACGAGCCTACACCTGGGTCAGAAGAAGACCCTGTACAAAACGGGCCTGTAGCTGTGTCTGAAGAAGACCCTGGACAAAACGGGCCTATGTCTGGGTCTGTAGAAAACCCCACACAAAATGGGCCCGTTCCTGGGTCTGAAGAAGACCCTGGACAAAACAGGCCTGTGTCTGGTTTTGAAGAAAAGCCTGCAGAAAACGGGCCAGCAATTGCATTGCCAGTGGTTGAAGCAGATGGTTCTTTGAAGGCAAATACAAGTGTTGTTGATTGAAAGACTTGTTGCATTGAGTTAGTTGCTGATTAGCGAGTTTAGTTAATGGATTAGCATTTAACATCGAACCCATACTCTGGTGAATGCCATGGTATGGGTTGATTTATCCTTGAGATATTGAGTTTTTAGGAAACACCAAATGATCCAACTGGTATCTTTGTATCTTTGTTTGTTCTTGGTATGTGTGTGCTTTAGTTCTTTATATGGGTTGTTTTACTTTGGTTTAGTTATTTTTTGATGTGTTTTATTCAAAAGGTGAATAGTTGATAAAATGTCTTAAGAGGGAAATGGGGTTTGAAAAGTTTGGCAAATGGTGCCTCTATAATGCCCATTCTGGGACGAGTTGGAAGAGGAACCGCCCAGGGAGTATGGTTGCAAGACCGAAACTCAAAAGGTATTGATGTGGGGCTGCACAAGCGGTGGATAAGTTGTGGCTATGGGTGAAAGGCCAACCAAGTAATTCGTCACGAGTATTGGCTTCTAGACGTGCACAAAAAAACCGGTTCCGGAACCTAACTAGTGGAACCGAACCGGAACCGGTTCCAGTTCCAACCCGGTTGGTACAATACCGGTTTGGGTATTTTTGTACCCGAAAATCGTACCCGGTTCTCCTATTTGTATGTCAGTATCAGTTCCAATCCGGTTCCTACCCGGTTCATAATTGGAACCGGTTCGGTTCGTACCTGGAAAAACCGGTTCCGACGGGTTTTTTTTTGAAGGGTCAAACAAAAGTCAAACTAGCCGTTGGAACCGGTTTCAACGGTAATATAGCCGTTGGAACCGGTTTTTTTAGACACCAATTAGCCGTTGGAACCGGTTCCAACGGTAATATAGCCGTTGGAACCGGTTTTTGATGCCCAAACCTATATATAACTTGTTTCCACCACTTGTTTCACCACCAAACTCAAAAACAAACTAAAATACTACTCCTTTAGCAAACCCGTTCCTTTACCCGACCATCCAACTAAATATTATTATGGCACCCATCAAAAAAACTAACAAGAAGGCTAAGAAGAGTGCTTTTGTTGCCCCCGTTCCTGTTACGGAGGACCCAAGGGTTGTTACGGTAGTCAACCATAACCGCAACCAAGACATATGGAAGAATTGGGATTTGATTGTGGATGACGAAGGTTATCAAAAGGCTCGTTGCAAACTATGTGGTTCAATATTAAAACACGATTCCAACTCTACTTTGAGAAAGCACATCGAGAAGCCATATTGCAAGGCGTTGAAAGGGATTGGCACGACCGATCAAATTGACTTGGGTAAAGATGGTACACTATTTCGTTACAACACGACTCAAGTTCAAGATAGAATGGCAAAGTTCGTTATTCAACGAGGTTTGCCGTTTAACCACTTTGATGACCCGGAGTTGACGTCGTTGATTCGCGAAACTCTACAACCGAGATACACACATGTAAGTCGTACTACCTTAAGACGTCATTGTATCAGGTTGTGGGAGTGTGCTAAAAAAGAGTTAATCGAGTCTTTTCATTCTTTAGAAGCCATGGTTAGTTTAACTACCGATGTTTGGTCGGCACCACACGGGTTGCCCGAATCATACATATGTGTCACCGCTCATTGGGTTGATCCAGTGACATGGCAATTGATGAAACGCACCATCGCTTTTGAAAACTTCCCGTTCCCACATACCGCCGAAAAATTGTTTGAATTACTTGATGAAGTTATAACGACTTACAACTTGAGAAATAAAATATTTTCGATTTCGTTTGACAACGCTTCAAAAAATACTAAGGCGGCTGAAAAATTTATCATTAAATATTCACCACCTTGTTTCGGGGATTTTTTTCATGTCCGATGTGTTGCACATATCATCAACTTGGTTGTTCAAATAGGTCTTGACAATGAAAACATTTGTGATGATTTAAAATACTTTAGACTTATGTTACAAGATGTCTTCAAAAGTGGTAAAAGAAGACATCTTGAATATAAGAACTATTGCAAGTCGGTTGAAAGAAAGTATTTGGGGCCGAATTGGGACGTTCCAACCCGTTGGAACTCAACTTGTCATATGTTAAAGTGTGCTTTTGCCCAACGCCAAACTTTACAAGCTTTTCATAACAATCTTGTTGAAGAACGCGAGGCCGATATGTTTCCGGAAAGTGTTTGGGTCCAAGTCGGTTATTTGTTGGAGTATCTTGACGTGTTCAAAAAGTCAACAACAAAATTATCGGGAGTCTATTACCCTACTAGTTGTTGGGTTTTGCAAGAATTGTACTATATGTCTTGTGTTTTTAAAAGCTTTGCGGAGAAGAACAAACTCTTCGAAAATATTGTTGCGGTGATGAAAGAAAAGTTCATAAAATATTTTGAAAACATACCGCCGGTCTTTACTTGTGCCGCCGCATTAAACCCCTACTGGAATGTTAATGGGGTTGAAACAACGATTGAGGAAATATTCGACAACTTAGGTATGCAAGAGATTGACCCGAAGTTGTCGACGGAAGCGAAGGACAAGTTCAACAAAAACCTTCAAGACCTTTATGACCATTATTTTCAAATGTATGGTCCAAGCACGAGATCGTCTTTTGTGAAAAAAACAACAACTAGTAGGCCGTGCAATGACCCACTTATAAACTTGATGAATGGGATTCGTGAATCGGCATCTAAGAGGCAAAGAGGAAACACACCAAGTAGCGAACTTGGTCGATATAGTGGAGCAAACTATGTTGAGGGCGCAACGGTCGACGAAATTCGCAATATTGATTTGTTGGCTTGGTGGAAAGGTAAACAAAACGAATTTCCCATTCTATCCGCCATGGCTCGTGATTTGCTTGCCGTATAAGCCTCAACGGTTGCTTCCGAATCGGTTTTTTCTCTTAGTGGGAGGGTGTTATCTATGCAAAGAACAAAACTAACTCCCGAGTCTCTAGAGGTTTGCATTTGCCTAAAGGACCATTTGGATGCGGTGGATCGTGTACAACACAAGGCGAACTTTGAAGACGAAATACCAATAGAGCGTCATATTCATGATGAGGAGGCGGAGGACGGGGTTTCTTCCGATAACGAAGACGAGGGTGAAGACGAGAATGAAGACGAAGAAGAGTTGTAATTATTTGTTTTGGTAAAATTATTTGTAACTTGTTCAACTAATATTTAGTTTTGATTTGTTTTATTATAAATACTTTTGTTACTCATGATTAATTTTTGTTACTTTTTTAATAACGACGAACATTTTATTTATTTAAAAAATAACTATTACAAACATTATTAAAACATAAACGATACTAAACATAACAACTAAAACATAAAAAACAAAGTCCGTCGTTTTAATCCGGGAATACTTATTTTTGGGTTGTAGAGCCGGACGACTCTCCCACTTCCGTTTTTTTAGCTTCCAACCTTCTTTTCTCTCGACAATACTTATTCGTATGTTTTCGTAATGTCGAGTTGGACCCTGCTTTAAGAAACTTCGAGCAATATTTGCAACGTGCCAACTCATGTGAGTCGGTCATGAGACACAAATCGTAATAAACCCAAACATCGGGGCATCTTGTTGTTTCGATCACCATAACAACGTCATCATTAGTTGCCATTTGTTGTCGGTTTAAGGTTAATTGTGGTTTGGAGTGTGTTTTATAGTTTTGGAATTGGTTTAACAAGTACACAAACAAACCTTGCTATTTATAGTAAGAAAATAACCTATTTGTAGTTAAAAAAACCGGTTCCAACGGTCAAAAACGGCTATATAGCCGTTGGAACCGGTTCATAACGGCTATAATATTTAAATTTCAAAAAAAACCGGTGGAACCGGTTTTTACGTAAAAACCGGTTCCGGTTCATACCCTACCCGGTTCTTAAAAGTTAGCATATCTGGGCATCGGTTCGGGTCGGGAACCGAACCGGTTCTTGATTGGAACCGGTTCCATTTTACAACCCGGTGTGAAAAAAATGGTTTCGAACCGGTTCGGGTTTTCCAGTTGAACCCGATTTGTGCACGTCTATTGGGTTCAGGAACTCATGCTTGCAGGTAAAGAGATTTAAGAAGAGATGAAAGCAAGGTTTAACTTTGAATGAGTAAAAATGAAGCAAAGATTAGGGGCAGGGCAGGCTAAAAGAAATAAAAAGTTTAATGATTTAAAAACTAAAAATGAAGCAAAGATGCGGTAAGTTGTTTTAAGTTTTATAGTCGGGAAAGAAGAATTGTTCAAGAACAAAGTTATTGGCGGGAACCATATCGAAATAGAAACATATGGTTTGTTTTGCTTTTATGAAAAAAAAACTAAAATAACAGTTTTTTGGGGTGTTTGGGATTGCTTACTGAAACTACTTCATTAAGTTTTTGATATAGGAGTATCGACAATATCTTTTATTTTATTATTTTATATATTATTGTTTTTATTATATTATTTTCATGTCTTTCTCCTTTTGTTTTAGTATAAATTGGATGTTAGGGTTTCTTGTTTAATTAGTTTTTTTTATTGAATTTTAGTTCCACATGTTCTGACAAGATTGGATGTTGACGCAACAATCCCGGTTTGCCAATTCAGTTGACAGGTGATAATCATATTATTCAAAAAAAAATAAAAATCACTTGCTAAGAATATGGATATTGTTACCGGAAAAAATAACTAAATATCATTAGGAAATATGGAAACTTTGAATGAAAAAAGATAGGGTGAATAATCATACTCTTGCACGTTATTTGACTATTTGTGGACCCAAATGTAGTCATTAAACAAAACGAAAAGGGTGGGAGCAAGTATGGCTATGTGCTTACAAAAAGGTGATATATGTGGACTGCATGGTGCAGTTCAACGGGGACCATTACCCTTAAATAAAACACATAGATATGGAGTCTTTAGAGGTAGGGTACTAAACCCACCATTCAGTTAAATACAACACCCGATGAAGGGATAAAACATGCGATTGGCGGAAAATTTGGCGCCCTAACCATAAACTAGCAGAAGCGGACAGACTGTGCGCCAAGCAGGCTAGAAAGAATTTACATAGGGAATACCACCCAACCAATGGGGATTGGACAACACATAAAGGGCGATACGAAATAGTACAACACGTCCATGTCTAAAGGCCATGATGTTCACCAACCTCCACGACCGCACGGGTAGAGAATATAATTGGTGGAAAGCCTGACAAGGTAGTTGACCATGCTCTCTCTCCTCCGGCTATAAATACCAATGCACCTCCATATGGTAAAGGATCCACGATCAAATATCACAAATCTCTCAATACATTCTATTTGTACGATCAAGTACTAATTATCACGCCGGAGGGTGGTTACGAGAGAATCTCCCCATTCCTAGTAACGAGCTCACGATGTTCTGTTCTGCAAGGAATACTCATCTGCGCCAAAAATGTTTTATAACCCATCGTGGGGAATACTTAACCATTATCGGACTAACTTGTTAGACCTAAGGGGTGGATTTGTGTTTCTTCGTTGGCGCCATCCGTGCATATTGCTAGAACAGTTACTTAAAACTCACTCCATTCTTGATTCAGATGAGTGGTAAAACCCCACCCAAGGAGGTTGGCCAACAGTCAAAGGACAACCAAGAAGGAAAAAATAGAAGTTTTTGATGTAGTAGGCAGTGGCGAAGGCATCGTTGATGCGTCCACCCTTCGCGCTACCATTACAAAAAAAGCAAAACGAAGTCACGCTCACAAGTGACCATGCCACCACAAATAATGGCCTGGTTAGAAGCTGAACAGAAAAAACTCAAGGATAAGGTCCAAGAGAAACTGGCGGCAGTTGTTCAGCCAAGAACATTGTTCGACGCTGAAGCCAGCAGCAATGGCGAAGAAGAAGAATATGAGTACGAAGAGGAGTCAAATCCGGTTCGTACAAAAACACCAACTGGCAAAGCGCCAATCGTCGACAGAACAGCAAGGCGGAAAAGTCACATCGGTCGCGTCTATAAGGTGACTCGCGGCTAGAGGACCCCGACTACGAAGCGAGTTGGAGGGGCCTAGACGTCGCCGCCAAGAAATTAATAAAATACCACCCAGACGCAAACGAGGACTTTTCCAAATCTTACCGACCAACAACCTCGGCAGGAAAGTCAAAGTTCGTAAAAAAGATCGCCGAAGCAGAACTGCCGGAAAACCCAAAGATTCCGCCAACAGTAGGCCAGTATGATGGTCTGTCGAATCCAGATGATAATTTGCAAACTTATATCACCGCCGGGTTAGTATCAGGGTGGACCATGCCGTTATGGTGCCATATTTTTACACTAACATTGGTCGGAGCGGCGAGGGCTTGGTTCGAGAGGTTACCAGAATGCCAAATTACAAGCTGGGAGGACTTATAAAATAAGTTCATCCAGCAATTTAGCCAACAGCGGCGTCACATCAGTGACCCAACAGACATCCTTAATGTGACCAGAAAAGATAATGAAACTTTGGAGGATTTTATTGCCGAGTTCAACCAGGAGGGTTTGAACATTGGTGGCGTGAGCGAAGAACTCTTGTGCGCAGCCTTCCGCCAAAATGTAAGGTGTGACGATTTTATTCGAAACCTTACAGGCAGAGATCGTATGCCGCACCGTTGGGACGATGTCATGACCGCAGCCAAGAGGTTTGCGCGAACGGAGAAAAGTTTGGGCAAAGAGTTGATGAGAAACGACGCAAGGAATGATATCAACAGAGCCCGCCTAGGCAAAAATATATATTCCGTATGGTCAAGACTAAACAATGAAAGCCAATAAAATGAGGCCACAGCGTACAAGCCCTTCAAAAGCAAGCAGAAAGGGCAAACACATGCGTCTAACAAATGGACCCCGCTGACCAAAAGTTCAGCCCAAATTATGTACACGGAAGGTATCCAGCTCAAGAAGCCAGCTCCAATCAAACAGGGGCCAAACACGGACATGAAAAGCTATTGTGACTATCATGAGCAACATGGTCACACAACAAATTAGTGTTCGAACTTGAAAGACGCCATTGAGGAGTACGTCAAAAACGGAAAGTTGGACCACCTGGTTAAGAGTATCAAAGGGAGATACAGACGTTAGCCTCCACGGGACGGTGGAAGGCCAGAAAAGAAAATCAAATACCTTCAAGCCAACATGATCTCTGGCAGTATAAAACCCAAGAAGCGTAGACATGCGGAACATGCCGCCTGGAAAGAGGAACAGGTGATCTTCCCAAAAATAAAGGGAGGGGGCAAACAAGAAAGCGCCGTTAGTAATTACGACAGTATTTGGACACTACCGAACACCACGTTTATTCATCGATGCGGGTGGCGACGTCCGACATCATGTATCGCCAGTGTTTCGATCTGTTAGAAGAAAAAGACAGGTAGAGACTGACACCTGTCAACGCCTCAATAGTAGGTTTCTATCAAAGTATTGAATACCCGCTGAGACAGTTGACATTTCCAGTCGTGCTCAGCGATGGGATACACTCAAGGACGGAAGATGTGGATTTCTTGGTCATGGAAACGCCGCACCCACATTATGATGTAATTTTAGGAAGGGAAGCAATTGGACACTTCAACGCTAACCCCTCGATAGCCCATGGCATATTGGGAGTACCAACTCCAACAGGGGTAGAAATGATCCATGCCAACAAGGAATGCCAAGTGGCGGAAGTAAAAACACCGCCACAGAAGGTGTTAAAAACCAGCAAAGAAAGAGAAGTGGAAAAATGGGTGCTTAATGGAAAATTTCCAGAGCAGAGTATAACCATCGGACCCACCATTTCCGAAGAAGCGCGAAAAGCGCTAAAAAAGTTACTAACCAAAAGTGTATACGTGTTCGCATGGACCCCGGTAGACATGACGGGTGTCCCAAGAAACAAGGCGGAGCATAAGTTGAAATTTAATTCAGCTTTTGTGCCAGTTATACATAAGCGAAGGAAAATGGGACAAGAACAAGCAAAAGCTTGTGATGGGCAGGTCCAATAGCTGGTAGATGCAGGGATAATCCGTGAAATTCAATACCAAACATGGGTAGCCAACCCAGTGATTGTAACTAAAGCAAATGGGCAATGGCGTATGTGCATCGACTTCAAAGATCTCAATAAAGCGTGCCCAAAATATTGCTACCCTCTACCAGAAAATGACCTAAAGGTAGACGCGCTAGTCCCTTTCCAGTTCAAATGTTTCCTGGACGCGTACAAATGGTACCATCAGATTCACATGGCAGCAAGAGACCAAGATAAAACGGCGTTCTGAACAAACAAGGGAACATACTGTTACAAGATGATGCCATTTGGCCTCAAAAACACTGGGTCTACGTACCAACGACTGATGGATAAAGAATTCAAGTCCCAAATTGGGGGAAAATTAGAACTTTACATGGACAAATTGGTCATCAAAAGCAAGACAGAAGCAGTGATGCTAAGAGACATTGAATAAACCTTCAAGACATTGCGGTCAATCAGCATGAAACTCAACCCTGGAAAGTGTTCCTTCGGAATGGAGGAAGGAAAATTCCTGGGGGTAATCGTAACCAACGGTGGCTTCAAAGCCAATCCAGAGAAGCTGGAAGCAGTTTTGACAATGCCCTACCCAAAATCTGTCAAGCAAGTGCAAACACTGAATGGCCAGTTGGTCGCGCTCAACAAATTCCTGTTGATGTGCGAAAACGCGGTCTATTAAAAACCTAACCAAACCTAGACACTCTAGTTTTAAATTTATAAATCTAGACTATCTTAATGCTAGACCACTAGACAGGCAAGTGTACCTATCAACTGTAGCAAAGCCTAATGAAGTACGGATATCGAACCCAAAGGACATTAGTGACGACTAAACTAGACTCTAACTTAACTAAACTTAATTAATTGATTTTTATGTTTTTTTTTATTAAAGATAAAATAAATAATACTTTCTCTAAAACTGACGCGAACAAATCGGTTAAGAACTCAGATAGGGTGAAGCAACTACCTAGGTAAGGAATCCCACAGTCAACTCGTAAACTCTCGGAATTGGATATACGATCGGTACCGTATTCTAAAAATATGAAATTTAAGGAATAACTAAAGTATGCTAGATCTCCTCCCAGTCTCACCAACAATACCTAAGAACCCTAAATATCATGTAAGCTCGCGGTTTAATGTTTGGATCACCTCCCGGTCTCACCTTACCTAACAATGCTAAGGTACCCAGAGATTAAATCACCTCACGGTCTCTCAAATCACAAAACACCCTAAGGAGTAAAGGGGTATTTCTATTAAATTCGGTTATAATTCGGATCTGTAAGAAGCTAAAGGAATCTAGGGTAACTCACTCCCGTGCAATCACTACCCAAACCCGCAAAAGACCAAAACATACGACACTTAATTACCTCCCGGTCTCTCAAGTAACAAAATATAAGATATCTCTAAACTCTCAATTACCGCTCCTATGGAATACGTTAACAATATGCCATAAACTAGTTGTAAACACACAGTAAACAACCTAATATGCATCCATACATGAAAGACACTCACAAAAACGCATATGGAACAATAAATTGATAATAAATTAATACCAAATACGCGTACGTATCACAACAAAATAAAATAAAAACTTTACCAAAGCATGAACCAATCAATTAAAAATCCAATACAAAAAATAAAACGAGTCTAAAAAGTATTCATACAAACCAAGGCAGTACAAAAGTTTAGCCAATCATAACAATGAACGAAACAGATATAAAATAAGTATTATGGTTCATCGAATAATATAATAAATAAGACCTGCTAGCTTGCTTTTTCAATTCTTGTCTGGCTTTCGAACTGTAGAAACTGACCAGAGGGGCAGCCCCCCTTTGACTTCGTGCGTCTCCAATCAGCCCCCCCTGGCTGCGTTCGTGAGTCGTGACCTTCTGCCTTTTGTAGTAGGGTATGAACCCTATTAATTAATTATCCATTCATCTAAAATCAGCTGTCCACCACCTCATCGGGCTTATACTTTTCTTTTGATCTATTTTACCAGCCCATGATAATTAGGTAGATCCCACTTGACAAATTTTACTTTGCAGCAAGTCCACGTTTTTTTTGTCTAACATTAGTTTTGGTGTAACTCATAAAATACTTTGTGGTGGCCCACTTGAAATCTTTATTCCTGTACGAAGCAAACAAAGATTTGTAAAATTTAATGTTATAATAATAAAATATAATAAAACTCATGTAAGTAACATGTTTTTTTTACTAACATTTTAATTTCATCAAAATAAAATATATTATTCTTGCTCGTATTTTAACAGCTTTAGCTCATTGTCTTTCGGAACCTTTAAACTTTAAATGTGAGACATGAACGAGCATAATGTAATAAAAACAACCCACAAGTTACTCAAAAGTGTAGAAAATATCTATATTAATTATATATAATTTAAACCACATCACCTGTCAAGTCATGCAGAAAGATCTTTTCCATTCGTCTCAACCTTGAGAAACTGTCTCAAAATGTCTCAATTTCGGTGGATAGTTGAAGCAGAAATGGCGTTCCAAGAAATCAAGTCGCGCTTAGCAGAATTTCCAACACTAACAGCGCCAAGGGCTGGAGAACCGCTGATAATATATTTAGCGGCTTCCGAAAGGGCAATCAGCGTGGTTCTAATGGTGGAAAGAAATGGTGCCTATTTACTATGTAATTCGCACCCTAGCGGATGCGGAAACAAGGTACTCCACCCTAGAAAAACTGGTTCTATCACTGGTGCAAACGGCACGCCGTCTGAGAAGATACTTCCAAGGCCATCCAATACACGTCCTCACCAATTATCGCCTACAAAACGTATTGAGCAAACCAGAATTATCCGGAAGACTGGCAAAGTGGGCGATAGAGTTGGGGGAACACGCCATTGAATACAAACCTAGGCCAGCAATCAAAGGCCAGGTTTTAGGAGATTTCATAGCGGAAGTACCCCACGAGAAAGAGGAAGAATGCCGAAAAGAAATAGAGCCCCCGGTAGATCAACAAAAAGAACAAGTTTGGAAATTTTTCACAGACGGGACACCTAACAATGAAGGTGCGGGCGCTGGGTTAAGAATAACCAACCCGGATGGGCAACAATTCACATGCGCGATACACATTGAATTCAAAAGTACAAACAATGAGGCAGAGTATGAAGCGTTGTTGTGTAACATCCCAAAATTTGCAATAAATAATATTTTATATATTATCTCTCATGGTGGACATGTTTACTTAAGACGGTAAATAAAATAATAATAAAAGAGGGAAAGAGAAGTAGGCTAATTAGAGAGAATTAATCATGGATTAAAAAGGAAAGATGGGCCTTAGGTCTATGGGCTTAAAGGAGTATAAATACCCCTTAAACCCTAAATCTTTCCATTTCCATCCAACTTATCCATCTTATTCTCTCTACACCTTAAAACACACACTTAAGCCATAAAATACCTTACTTAGCCGCCACCCATTATCCAAACCATAAACCGATCATAGTAATCATAGATCTTCGATCATACAAGAGAGCTAACGAGTCCAAGGTCGTGTATCAAGCTAGCCGTGACCCTACTCATGTTAAAAGGTACGTTTTAAGCTTATAGGTTACATTTTTATGAACGTTTTGCCATTAAACTTGACCCTAGAGTAGATCGGGTCTAGATGTTCCATAAAAATACAAACTTGATGATTAAAATGGATGAAATGGACTCATAGATATAAACGGTTCATAAAGGAAACCCGAGATCTAGCCTAGAACGTTTTAACCCTATAAAGGTTTAAACTTTATGTCTAAAACGGGTTAGATCTTGAAGCCGTGATGATAATGGGTGTAAAACGGATATGAATGCTAAAGAAAAGTTGTTAAAAGTTCATGAATGGAACCTTAGAAAAGTAACTGAGCATGGGAGAAACATAAAAATGGAAAGATGAGCTGAGCTAGGTGTTCTCGGCCAGAAAAGGAGATCTCGGCCAGAAAAGAGATCCCGGCCAGAAAAGAATTCTCGGTCAAAACGAGTATTCGGTCAACATTAGTTTTCGGTCACCAAAGGTTCTCGGCCATAGGGTTCTCGGCCAATGTGTTCTCGGCCAAAACCATTAGTTCTCGGTCAAGAACAAAGTTCTCGGCCACCCAGGTTCTGTTTGGTTTGGGCCTGGACCTTGTTGGCCCAGATGAACAGTTGGACGGACTTAATTAAGCCCATAAGATGCTAAGCCCAACTTAGAGAATAAAATAATAATTTAAAACTCTAATGAAAAATATGTTAAGACAGTTAATGGACCCCGCTAGGGGCTGCCGCCCCTAGAACCTCGCTGCCAGGGGCGGTGCCCCCGGACCCCCGTTAGTTGTGGGTTATATAAAGATAGAAATACGACATGAGTAGTAATAGTTAATTGATACATGTGAATATTATACAGTTAGCCGTGTACAGCTCAAGAAAGGGATTATGATTAACGGTGAACGTAACCGCATTCAGGTGAGTTTCTAGCCCCATTTATTTGTTATGTTTTCGGGGCTGTGTGCATACTCGATGTGATTGTTAATACATTTATCCTAAGTGATAAGTGTATGCCTTATGTGATTATGTGAAAGGTAAGAATGATGGCTTGTCGGTACGTGAACGATCTTCGGATATTGTATGTGCTGTCAAGATATAATGTTATGTACAAGCTATGAATGATATGTATGTATGTTATGAATGAATGTAAGAGATAGAAAGGTAGAAAAGGGACTGGACCCTAATAATATCCAAGGCAGAAAAGGGACCGAGCCCTTTAATAATCTCGAGGCAGAAAAAGGGACCGGACTCTGATAACTTCCGAGGAAGAAAAAGGGACTGGACCCTAATAATATCCATGGCAGAAAACGGGACCGGACCCTAATATATCCGAGGCAGAATAGAATAGAGTAAAGTAGAATTTGATTTATGAGAGTATGAATGGAAGTATGTATGTATGTAAAGTATGTTATGTTATTAACTAGAACTCACTCAGCGTAGCTGACTTTTAGTATGCACGCAGGTGAGTGGAATGAAACAGCTCGCTTGAGGGGAGCACGTGGCATTGAATAAGAGGCTGGCATCGGAAGACGTTTATGTTTAATATTATGTTATTTTGAAAGACAAGGTGTTTATTCTAAGACAAGTTATGGATTAATGTAATGCTTATGAAAGTTTTTATATTCCGCGTATGTTTTTATTAACTCTGATGATTAGAACTATGTTGATGAGTAAATCCAACGTCCAAATGTGAGGCACCGGTAACGGGGCCTTACATGTTGGCGGGTTTGAGAATCGCCAAAAAGCTAGGAGCCTGGCACGTCGATTCGATGGTAGTTGCAAATCAAATCGAAGGATCGTATGACCCAAAAGACGACAAAATGGCATCATACTTAGCGCTGGACAAAGCGCTAATGAGAACCTTCGTCACATGCAAAGTAAAACATATCAAGCGAAGCGAAAACAAACAAGCTGATGCTCTCAACAAATTAGCATCTGTTGGCTTTGAGCATCTCGCCAAAGATGTCCACGTAGAGGTACTAGCAAGACCGTCGACAATGATCAGAGAAGTTTGCGTGTGTTTAACAACGGAGTCAAACTGGATGACACCAATCGTCAACTACTTGTCGTCAGGTACCTTGCCGGACAAAAAAGCAGAGGCCCGAAGGATTCTCCATAAAGAACTGAATTATACAATTCAAGACGGCATCTTGTATAGGCGATCGTATTTAGGACCACTCCTCCGATGCGTCGATCCACAAGACGCAAACTACCTGTTAAAAGAAATTCACGAATGGATTTGCGGTGTACATGCGGGTCCAAGAATCGTGGTGGCCAAGATCATGAACACCGAATATTACTGGCCAGGCATGCATGTAGACGCAGAGAAATCACTAAGGCGATGCTACTCATGCCAACGCCATGCGCCAAACACCTTGCGCCCAAAGAATGCAATGATCCCGGTGACATCTTCTTGGCCGTTCCAGAAATGGGCGATTGATATAACAGGGCCATTCCCTGAAGCGCCAGGGCGAGTGAAGTTCCTAATCGTTGTAGTTGATTACTTCACCAAATGGATTGAAGCAAAATCAGTGGCGACGATAAATGCGGCCAATATCAAAAATTCATTTGGGAATTTATCATATGCCATTTTGGGCTGCCCATGAATCTGGTCAGCGATAATGGGACACAATTCGCATATCACCACATCAGAGAATGGCTGAAGGAGTTGAATATTACGCAAACATTCACTTATGTCGCCCATCCACAAGGGAACAGAGAAGTAGAACGCACCAATCGAACCATTGTCGGCGGTATTAAAAGAAGGCTGGCGAGTTACATATCAGGTTTGGTTGATCAACTGGCTCATGTCCTTTGGGCTATACGAACCCAAAGAAATACAAGCAACGCCGAAACGCCATTCAGCTTAACTTATCGCCAAGGTGCACTGCCGAATGACAATGAAGTGGAGAGGCGCTTAGACTTAATGCTTCTAGAAGAACGCAGAGAGTTGGCCGTAATGCGCGAACAAAACTACAAGCGCCAACTACAAAAGTATTATGATGCAAAAATAAAGATTTGTGAGTTCAATACTGCAGATTACGTCCTTCGCAACAACGAGGTGTCAAAAGCACAAGCGCAAGGGAAACTAGCACCAACATGGGAAGGCCCTTATCAGATTAAAGAAGTATTGGGAAAGGGTGCCTATGCGCCGATGCAATTCGATGGCTCATAGGTTCCAAGAACATGGAACGCGGCGCAGCTGCGAATGTGTTACATCTAAATCGATTCCAAAATTGTAAAAACAGGCCAAGGGTCAACAAAATTGAATGGAAACGATACATCACATTTCACAAAATGGAAAGAAACAAAAAATTTCATTTCATATATACACAAAATATTTACAAGCGGGTACCAACACCCGCAAAGAAAGTTACAATCCTAACTATACAAATCAGCGGGAAAACTTAATCAACATGATTTATACTCTTTCCCATCTAATCTTGAGCTGCAACAACATCCTCATCGCTACTTCCAGGTCTGGTGGACAGACCAGCCTGTTCAGGCTCCAGCAGTTTCCTCAGCAACTACATGCCATTTTCTTCTTTGGCGTATCAAGCAACGGCAGAAAGGACGGGAAACAAAAGAGCATCATACTCCGCCTCAGCGGCTTTGTACTCCGCTTCCACATCAATGCCTTGGAGAACATAAGATTCGGGAGGAAGATTGTCACGCAGATGTGTCACAGCCTCCTGAAAGCCAGTCTTGTGCCCAAGTTGCTGAGTAGCAGTAACAAGGGTCCATACACACCTCGTTAAATTTTCATCGGTAATGATGCATTGAGCGACCTACAAAACAATGGTGTTAGTATTAACAAAAAAAAGAGGGGGGGGGAAGCAAAATGTATAATTACCTTGCAGATGGCATGCTTTAGAAGCTAGTCGCGGTCAGCGGCAACGTTGGCGTGCTCAGCAGTCAAAGACTTGATAGTCTTCTCATGAGAGACCAGCGTGTCAGCCAGCTTGCCTACATCCGACTTCCTCATTGCAGCTTCTGCCTCCAACTCTTCAATACGCTTGCGCAAAGCAGCGTTTTCATCCTCGAGTTTGGCGGAAGCCTCCTTCGCAGAAAGAGTGTAGCTACGTGTATCAGCAAGATCAGCATTAGACTTCTTACATGCAGCCTGGAACTCTTTATAGCGCGCAGCGCGCTCACGGACAGATTCCGCCAAATATGCCTCAACCTTTGCCAACTTTCGCTCAGCAACAGTCAGAGCCTGGTGGTGCTCTGATGCTTCCCTGCCCGCCTTCCAGGCGGCAGCCTCAGTGTACTTTACCGACTGTTCCATCTCTCTCATGGTAGCAGTTATCTCAATATTCTCTTCATGAATGGCGCGATTGTCACCCACCAACTCAACCAAACTAGAGAAGGACTGGACATGGTGAAAAACGGCGTCGGAAGAAAAACTGTTCCGAGGCTGAAATTTGCGAGCAATGCGCTCAGCAGGAGGAACAACTTGTTCCAAAAATTTTATACAAGTGGCAGGGTCTTGAAAACTGGCACCGCGAGTAACTTTTTACCGAGACTGAAAAATTTGGTTTGCCTCCACGGAATCACGGGGATCCGTATATAAACTCAATACCCCGCTACTCAGCCCACCACCGCTGCTACTAGGAAAATCAAAAAACCTACCATGTACCACCGCCCCGACGCTAAAAGGAGGCGGTTGCACAATCTCGTCACCATCGAGAACGTAAGTCTTGTCTAGCGAGGACTTCTTGGACTTCATAAAATCGGCAAATGAAACACCTGGTGATTCACTCCTAATGACCATGGGCAATTCGTCGACAATTGCCTTCATCGGTCCAACCGACGCCGTTGACTGAGAGTCAGACGGAATAACAGATTCCGCAGACACAGGCACCATCGTCACAATAGTTTTGGCCTCAGATGGGCTAACCACACCCGTCATCATCGGAAGAGTCATCATCTGTACAATAGGCATCGCCTCAGACAAGCTACCCACACTTTTCATCATTAGCAAACTGACAAAAACAGTCGCCAGAGAAGAGGCAACAGCAGAAACCGTAGAAGCGCCAGTCGACGAAAGGATTGTCGAAACTCATGTAACACTGAATAATGTAAGGAGGGTTGTATAAAAGAAATATGTAAACAAGTATAAAATGTCATACCTGGCGACTTAACCAGACTGCTTATCTTCACAAACCCACAAAGACGAGGTTTCTTGAAGAGGCGAGGCGCCTCTTCTTCTTCCTCATCACCCGCATATGTAGACGTGGCATGGTGTGGAACAGTGAGCGTCCCACCGGCGGCAGAAGAGGATGATGAACTGGTAGATACAAAATTCATATCCACAACAGTTCCAGGAGCAAAGGCTGCAGAAGACACAAGATCTGTCGCCACCAAAATTGGATTTGTGGCGAGCAGACTTGTGTCCACGACAAACACAACACTCATAGGCTGCGAGACTGAAGGCAAGGAGAAGGCAACAGAAACCTGGTGACTGGCGGTTGGGGATGACACGACGCCACTTCCAGAACCAGGCGACAAAAGCAATGTCGCTGAAGAGGATACTGAAGGACCGAATGGAACGCTGGACATGATGACCTCTTCGTCATCATCATCCACGACGTTTTCACAGGCTGTATCTCTCGGTGGCGCAACGGCCTTCCAACCACTGGATTGCGCGCCTTTCCCACTGCACTTAGTAAAGCGCACAATATGAGGTTGTTTACCTGAAACGTAAACAACAAAATGTTAAGAAAAATGGAAACAACGCAGAACAATATGTAAATAAACCTACCCTCCTTTGGTTAACAAAGCTGGGAGGTGGCAGCGGTTAAGGAGGAAGTGACTGACCCATAGGAAGAGGAAACACAAAGTAGGAGGCAGTCTTCATGAGGATTGGCTCCTCATGGGGAGCTAACTCCCTCGGGTGCAGCACCTTGGCGCCCTCTAGCGAGGGTTGCAGGAGGAGCATGAGATCCTTCACCTCTGAAAAAGGCAAAATGTTAGATTACCAAAGTAAGTAAACGGGAGTACATAACAAACAAGTAAGCTACTAACCCTGACCACCGTTATGGATGACCGGCACCTTAGTCGTATCATCCCAAATACGACTCATGCCGAATAGCACCAGCGCGCGCTCCGAGTAATGACTGAGTGGGGATAGGCTGACCTGTAAAGTGTTGAACCAGTCCGTCCCATAGTAGGGGACTGGTTTAGGCTCAGGAAGCTCCTTCACGTCCGTAAAGTGAATCACATGCGGAACCACACGCGCAGTAACGTAGAAGAAGAGGCTCTTCCACTAATGCAAACTCTTCGGCACCTCCAAAGCAATGCCCTTGGCACCAGGACATGTAAATAAATTATACCAACCCTGGGACAAGCGCCACTGGTAGAAGGCCGACAACTTGTCAGCCGTAGGCGTACGCCAAAGCAATGACATGTGTACTCAAAATGGCAAAGGCGAGCTATTTCGAGTGGATGTATTTGGCCGAGGTACACCCCAAATGCATCCAAAACCCCCAGCAGAAACCGGGTAATGGGTAAACGGAAGTTGCCCAAAAGGAAATAATCCTTGTACACGACAATCTTGCCGTTAGGAGCCTGTCGAGCCGTCTGACCCAAAGAGGGCAACTCAGGCTCGAATTCAGGGCCAATATTATAAACCTTGACCATGTTTTTTAAGTCCTCGGAAGACATACGACAAACGAAGAACTCCATAGTATTGTTCTTCTTCACTTTGCTAGGTTGAGACGATTCAGGTATAAAACGAGCGAGGAAAATTATAAAAGTAAAGAGGTATAAAATAAGAAAAATCTAGTGTATAATGAAATCCCAAAGAGGCAGACTCCCTTTTTATACCCATCGCAATTAATGAAGGAGAGGGGTACATAATCGACAGGTGACACGCCAACGAAATGGCAGAGAAATGTGTTACAGTTGGGCGCGTCACATGGATTCTCACCCACGCGCCTGACACAGACGAAAAAGCCGCATCACGAAGGGCAACCGTCGTCAAACCGTCACGTCAAACGGTCGTTTCACTGACATTCATTTAATTCACCTTACCCCGCTAAGAACACGTCATCACCCCAACAAGAATCAAAAGATGAAAAGTGCCGGCACAATGGGATGGTTTTTAATAACCACCCGCCAAAATAGGCTCCACCATGTGATGGTTTTCTGTTGGGACTTATATTTTAGACTGATGCATCGAATTAATTTGTGGGTGAAAAATATATTATTTTGGTCTCAACCAAGGGTGGATGGCTTGAAGACCAAGTCATGCTAGACTAGTATAAATAGATGTTTTTATTCATTTGTCTAGTATGAGTGAATGTATTGTGTATGTGTGAGATTTAGGGTTTTATCCCTTTGAGAGAGTCTCCACCTCCAGGATGAGCTCTCCTGGTGGCGGTTGATATTTCTTAATCGATTGTATGTATGAATGTATGTATGAGTGGTTCATCTTTATGAGAATCATTCGGCTAATATTATCATACTACCATTTCTATCTTGTTTGTGTTTTGATTACAATTGTTCATCCTACTTTATTGTTGATTGTTAATCAAATCAGGCTCTCTCCCAATACACCTCATCCATTCAGACATCTTTCAAGAGTGAATATGAGTGAGATTCGATCCTAACCCTAGTCCCGAGCTCCACACCGTTGTTTAATAACGACTATTTTCACGCTTTCGCACCGGGACTCAGACCTGTCAATTGGTATCAGAGCCTGGGTTACCGAATCGTTCAGACTAACCGCTGAACTGATTCATTTCGCTCTTGAATCCACCATGGACGTTAAACGATGAAGTTCGTTGAAATTATTTTTGGGGGTTTTGAAATTATTTGATGATTCGGAGAAAAGTATATGGATTGATGTTTGGGTTGATGACTCGTTTGGAGATCCAACATCAATTTCATGCTTATTTGGTCAGAACGGTCCAGATCTGATGTAACAGTGTTATTTGGATCATTTTGGGGCAACACTGTTTATTTGATGATTTCCAGATCTAAAAAGGTTGATTATGATATGAAGATAGGTTTCTTTGATTTCGAGATGACTTGGATGGTGCTACAATGATTTATTTCAGATGCCGAAACTTGTTTTTGGATTTGAAAAATTAGGGTTTTGTGTGCTCGTGCTTCACAAACAGTAGATGTTTGTTGAAAAATATTGCCGATGGTACAAACTGATAAGGAGAATGTACAAGTCAAGAATGAACAGGTACTAAAGGCAATTTCATCATTGTTTGTTGCAGCAGATGCAAAGTGAATATTCGAGCAGGTTCTGCAAGGGCAAATCAGTGACTGATGACGCAGAAATGAAGTTTTGATGTCTCAAGCACACTATGAACAAATAAGATTGGACCCGAGTATGAAAAATGACTAAGTGTTGCTTCGAGCACAGGAGGTGTTTTGCCCAAGCACATCTTTGTTTGGCTCAAGCACAGGTTATTTCGAGCACATCTTATATCGAGCACATCAAATTCGAGCACACTTTGTGAAACCCAGAGCATGTCCTTTGTCTTCTCAAGAAAACTATCTTCTTTAAGTCTCGAACACACTTTGTTATTTATTCGAGCAGACTCTTTTTCAAGCGTACTTTGTTTTGTCTTGAACAATTATGCTTGTGAAGAGAAAACTCAAGTTTGTGTCGAGCACACCCTTGCTCCCGAGCACACTTGTGCTCCCGAGCATGTTAGGTGGAAAATGAAAAAGCACTAAGTAATCCGAGCACACTTTTGTTTCCGATCACTAAGTAATCCGAGTACACTTGTACTTCCGAGCACACTTTGTGCTAGTTGAAAATTGAAAAATCACAAGTGTTTTGATTTCCGGGTACACTTTGTGTTAGGAAAGTGCTTCCGGGTAAACTTTGTGCCAGTGATAAAATTGAAAAATCACAAGTGTTTTGCTTTCCGAGTACACTTTGTGCTAGGAAAGTTACTCCGAGTACACTCTGTGCTAGGAAAGTTATTCCGAGTACACTTTGTGCTAGGAAAGTATTCCCAAGCACACTTTGTGCAAGGAAAGTGATCCCAAGCACACTTTGTGCTAGGAAACAGAGTTTGTGAAATATTTCAAAGTTTTGAAGAAACTTTTGTTATTTTTGGTACTGTTGACCGTTTGACCAAGCTGTTCTCTACGGAAGATATATACCAGGGGTATTTTGGTAATTTTTCTCCAATCATCAACAAGCTTATGGAATTCAAACCTCATCCAATTTCACGACTTCATCAAGAGCTTTACAAGAACAAGTGTTGACCAAGCTTAAGGATTTAATCACATTAAGTGTCAACCAACTTTTGAATATGTTTATCTTAGATTTTTACAATCTTGATGAGGATGATCAAGATTGTTTCACCCACACTTGATTTGAAGACACATTTATTAAAGACAATTGCAACGAAATTGGGGGAGTAAAAATCTTTGAATTTCATTGCAAATGGCATGCTTCAAATCAAGTAAAAATCTTTTAATCACCAGTGAGTCTTGTTGGTTTCTTTTTAGATATCACATGTCTTTTTGTATTCTCACTGCTTGATAATCTTTGAGAACTATCAGATTTGACGGACTGATTATCCCTTTTTGGGATTCTTCTCAATGGATGAGAGTCCTTCTTAACAGTTTTCACATGCTTCACTGGAGATTTAACCTTGTTATCAGGTTTGTTCACATGTTTCTTGACTTTTAGTGAAGGCCTTTGGCTCTCTTTTTCCAGAACTTCCTCTACACAATTCTTTCCCATACCCAAGTATTTTTCATACTTCATTTTATAGGCCACAAAGTCTTGTCCATATTTTGTTTCATCTGGGACATGAAAAGGCTTGAATTTAAGTCTTTCATTACAGGAGTCTGTATGATGACCATATTCATCACACTTCTTGCACCAAACCTTTCCTTTGAATACTTCATGCTCTTTTGGTTTCTTGAACCTTTCACTTGGTCTTGGTGAATCAACTCCAATTGTCTTTTTAGATTTTAAACTGTCAAAATCAATTGAGAATGGAACAAATTCAACTATCCTTATGTCACTTCTTTCCACTTTCCCTTTAACAAAAACAATTTCTGTTATACTTAAGGGTTATTCCTCTATGCTTTCCTTTTGTCTTGATTTCCTCTTTTCATATTCCTCCATTGTTTCTACTTCTCCAATGTCAAAGTCTTCAACACTTGAAAAAATTTTCACATACAACTGTTTCAACTTCTTTCAATTTTTTATTCTGTTTAATTCTTTCCAATAGAGCTTTGCTTGGAGGTCTCTTGGCATTATAACTTGGTTTTGATCCTTCACAGATATCAAAGGACACATGTACTCTCTTGGTTATTTCATTTTGTTTCTTCATTCTTGATGTGACAGGTGGATACTTTGGAAGTTTGTCAATGGATTCTGGTTTCTTGAATCTTCTTCCTCTTTCAGCAGCTTTAATTTCCTTCTCAGTAATTTGATCACTGAAATCACTCAAGTCATCTTGATTCAAGTCAATTGACTCAAGGTCATCTTCAGAGACTTGAACTCCAATTGACTTTTCTTCTTTCAATTGTTTCTTCACAACAAACTCACCTTCATCACTCACCTCAACATTCTTATACAAATCCACAAGTTCTCCTTTATCTTGAAAGACATCTTTGAATTGTTGTAGATATGCATTTATTTTCTCTTTATTAACTTTTGGCATAAAGTTGTTGTTGAATGGTGGTGGTACTGCTTTGTATCTGTCTTCTTTCTTGACTTGATTCAGAATTCCACAGATGTTTCCAGTGGATACCAAGTTCTTCAAGAATTCATTTTCATTTTGCAGTTTTGTGTTCAGTTCCTTTTCTTCTATAATCATTTTCTTCAATCCATCAATCTCAGTTGTAAATCTTTTCTGAGCTCTGTAACTGTTCATGCAGTCATCTTCCAAGCTTTTCATCCTTTCTTCACTTATCAGTTCACTAGCTTCATATGTATTGATGATACTTTGTTTCTTAAAACACTCACTTTCCAGCTTGCCTACCTTTGTTTTCAAATCATTGATAAGTTCATTTAAATCAATAGTAGGAGCAGAGTGTACCTGCGAAGTTGATCCAGTTTCTTTCTCTATTATAGCCTTGAATGCTACATTTGCCCTCTTGATATCATCTGCAATGTCTTCTTTATGATTGCTCCAATCAAAGTTACCTTCATGTTGTGTAGTCACTGCTACATTTCCTTGATTTCTCGTTTGATTTTGGTTGACTGGAACAGTGTTGTTTGGAGTGTTTTGAACTGCTTGAAGGTTTTGATTATTGTTCATTTGAAAACCTTGATTCTGTTGCATACTTTGATTAAGAATATTCATTTGAGGCTGAAAGTTATTGAAGTTAGGATTGTAGTTGTTGTTGGGATTGAAGTTGTTGTAGAAGTTTTGGTTGTTATTTCTTTGCTGATTTTGCTGGTATTGCTGCTGACCTCTTGGTTGTTGATTCTGGAATTCATTCATCTGATAGTTCCTTGGCAGGTTGCATTCTCTTGCAAAATGTCCTGGCTGTTGGCAATTGTAGCAGATTGCCTTTGACTTGTCAAATCCAATCCTTTCATTAGGACCAGAAACCAGAGATCTACCAGTTCTATCATACAACCTCTTACTTCTCAATGCTAACATGGCAGTTTGCCACTTCAAATCCATGTCTTGCAAATCATCAGCATCTATCTGCTCAAGATCATCTTGCACTACACTTGTGTGAATTAAATTCTTTGCAACAAATGCATTATATGACTCAGTGAACATTGAAAGCAAAACCTGTGTATCACTGCTTTGACCATGTCCACTACTAGTGTGAGGAACATTTCCACTTGCCAAAGAGGCTGAATCAGTGTCATCAATCAGCTGCACATTGAATCTTTGCTGATTTCCTTGATTACTTGTGCTAACACCAACAAATGATTTTGGAGTATCAGAATTGAGTTCAACAGGTTCTTCAATGATTGGAATATGTTGTTGATTCTTTGTAGTCAAGTTACCCATAGGTGCAATCAATGCATTTGAAACATTGAAGCAGGGTCTTTCCTCCTTAATCATTTCATTTTCTATCATCTCTATTTCTGCAGCTTGAAGAAAACACACTACATCATCTACTTTTAGCTCATTGAAGTTGTGCTTTGTAAGAATGAACTTGCAGGCAGTATACCATTCCTTTGGCATAGAGTTCAGCAGCTTGGTGTTGAGATCAAAATCAGTCATGACATAGTCTGTGGTTCTGAGCTCATTCACAATTCCCAGAAACCTCTCTAGAATTGATTTCAACCTTTCTCCTTCTTTATACTTGAATCTTTCTAACTGCTGCTTCAGTCTCTGCTTCTTGATGTTCTTGAGTTCAACATTTCCCTCAAACATTTCAAGTATTGCATCATACATTTCCTTGGCATTGGGATGATATGCCACCTTGGTGAGTATTTCCCAACACAGACCTAGCTTCAACATAGCTAAAGCCTTGTCATCAATCTTTTTCATTCTTTCTCTTACAGCAGCAGTTGCAGCTGCATTTGCACCTTCTGCAACTTTTCCTTGTGAACCATTCTTGATGGAGTTCCACATATCAACATCGTTGTAGCAAACGGCCACCTCAAACAAAACCTTTCATTTTGTGAAATTTTTCTGTCCATACAATCTAGGAATCTTGTTAGTAGACACCTCTTGTTCCTCGTAACCAGACATTTTTGTGAAAACAAAAGTATTTTCTTAATAAAAACAGAGTTTCAAAAATATTCAAATCTGAGACTCAATTGTTCAGATCTGAGGTGTTTGATTTGATAAGAACAAGATATGAATATAAAGATTAAAACTTTAAATAAAACAAGGAAGAGAAAACACCAAATGATTGTAGACCTGGAAGAAAAAATGAAGAACAGAGCTGCTGACGTCACAAATCAATGGAACAGTGGTCTGCTTACGTCATTCTTCTTCAAATCTTCAATTAGCAACAATCTTTATAAAATAGCAGTAATCGAGCTCTAATACCACTTGTCTGGTCCCTCGATTTCAGCTTGATCTTATTCAAATCATGTCATAACACATACAGATTGATGTGTCGACAAGGGAGTTAATGACGGGTTGCTATATTTAGAAAGATATCCCGTTTGTTAAAGGCGGAATCAATAACAAACATACGGTTGCTTAATAAGTATTCAATGATAACCAACACCAACAAGATTCACTCAAAAGATTTCCATTTATATAAATTTCATCATACAAATAGGATAATCGATTTAGGGTTTCTTGAAGGAGGGTTATATCCGTACGAATCCTAGGACAGCCGTCACTTTCAAGAAATATTCTTTCATATCCGAAAAGTGTAAAGGCTTAAAATCCGTCTTAGGCGGCGTGGCCTAAAACATTCTATTTATAGGCCTGCCACCCTAGGACAGCTGTCATTCCTTCTAGAAACCCCAAACATACATACATATTCAAATTACAAAATCAGAAAATATTCTAAGTGTAAAACAAGTCTTCCGGGTAGGCTCTGGATAAGTAAACTTCTCCGAGTAGACTGTGTGCTTTGCCTGCCTTAGACTTGGTAACATAGAAGTGTGCTCGGGATTAGTTTTCGAGTAGACTTTACTTGAAGAGTATTTTTCCAAGTAAAATACTCACCGGGTAGACTTCAGTGTTCTTGACTTTGCCAAACTTTGCCCGACAAACCCTTACGAGCAACCTTGTTCTTCGATGGTCCATTTCAACTCCTTGCTATACAATAACTTATTAGCAAAGTGTACTCGGCAGTACTGTTCCTTGCTTGAGTTGAACCTTGCCCGATGTTACTTAGAGATATTCCATTTATACATCAAGCTTGCTCGGACCATAATTATTAAAGAATACCTTGCCCGGTCTTCCAATCACTTGGCTTTATGGACTTGGTTAGCCATATGCTTACTCGGGAGTGAACTCTACTTGGCTATGAAGAACAGACTTGCTTGACAAAGTGAACCTTGCCCGGATTTACATAAACTAGTGAACCTTGCCCGACAATGCACTAATTTGCAAACCCTGCTTGGATATCCACTAAAGAAGACTACTTGAAGTAAACCTTGCCCGATAGACAAAATATCGTACCCGGCTAAGTTAAAGCTTGCTCGAAAGTCTAAGGTGTGCCCGGATCCATACTTAGCGAATTCTGAGGAGGTTGAGAAGATTCCAATCTTCCATGTACTTCATTTTGGTCAAATCTTTGACTCAACAATCTTCCTCTTAGGTCAATTGTTTGACTCAACAATCTCCCCTAGATTGGAACACCTCAGCTGGCCCAAAACATTTCTAAGGTTACATACACTTAGTTAAAATACATATCAAATCAAAAGTCAAATTACATATTCAAATAACATAAACAAATTACATATTCAAAAACTGTCCGTAGACATTACATAAGAAAGCCTATTCTAGAAATTTTGTCTTTTCCATTCATTGTAGGCAGCTTGTCTTCTCATTGCTATTACAGATGCAGCTCTTTCCCTAAAGATATTGAGAATTTGGTAGTGAATGTGCCCTTCTGGAATAACCAAATCTCTTATATCCATCAAGTCTTCATTATGCAAGTGGGTCAAATCTGCATCTTTCTTGATTATGGCCAGAACTTTTCCATCAGAATTTTTCAGTACATAGTGACCGGCATTTTCTTTGTATTCTAGTTCAGAAATGATACCATTCATTTGCACTGTGTAGTTGGGCCGTGTCATTCTTCTTTCAAGACTAATGCATGTGTTCATATTTGATAGGGGATTCCTATCTTTGACATTAATCACAAAGTCTCTTTCAGCAATGTCCATTCTCTTCAATTTTTCTGTCTTCTTTAACTTGTGAAGCTGAATCATTCTCCAGCTTCTCTTTTCTTTTAAGAATGGGAACCCTTTGTCAGCTTCTCCATACAAGAATTTTGACAGATCATTCATCTGCCTACCTGCCAATTTGTTTCTGTTCCGATAATCATACAATCTAAGAGTCACCATCCTTTTCAGTTGTTCTTCATTGTATTCACGGAAGTAACTCCTAACAACAATCTCTCTCAATTGTCTGCTTTCCATAATCACCTTCAATGACTCAGTAACAAAATCAAAGTACTGTTCTCTTGGTAGATCCACATCAGATTTTGGTCTGGCTCTTTGTTGTGCAGAACTGCTTGATTCACCTCTTCCTCCTTGACCTCTTCCACCTTGTGGAAATCTTCTTGAAATTGGAGGCCTGAAAGGAATAGACTTCTTTGGTTTCCCAGGCCTTAAGTTGAAAAACTTTATGTAGATGGCCTCTACCATTTCAGTTGGAAGATTGGCAAGTTCAACAATATTTTCTCCATGTTCTTTAAGTTCTTGTAACATTTTTGCCATTCCAGGAGTGTTTGCCAACCCAGCAGGTATAAATCTTCCATCTGCATAGTATCTTGGGTTCTTACATTCTCTTAAAGCTTTTTCCCATTCATTATTTTGAAGATAGAAAAGGGTTTTCAGATCCTCCATTTCCAAGACATTAAAGTCTGCTTCACTCATTCCTCTTTGATTGATCATTATGTTCCTCAGAATGTTGATCATCTCTTCATTCTCCCAAAGAACAAGTGGTTCATCTTCAGGTTCAGGCTTTACTTCTTGAGGAGTAGGGGTTTCAACTGATCTGACTTGTTCTTTTGTCTTCTCCCTCAAGGTTTGAATTCTTCTTTTCTTAGCATGAGGTTCATCAGTTTCTTCAGCCTGTTTGGTAGACCTTTCAGTTTCAGCTCTTTTCAGCTTTTCTTTTCTCTTCAATTTATTATACTGGTCTACCACTGATTCTCTTGACAGATGCTCAACAATTTCAGGCTTCATACCTATCTCCAGCAGGTATCCACACATTCCTCCAAACTTTTTCTTCAAAGCTTCTTTCTGTTCAAGTTTCTCATTCTCTTTTATACATTTTTCAATGACCATTTCTCTCTCACTGTTGTATAAATCTTGAAGTTGGTCAAATTTAAAATGAGACAGATCTTTTTCAGAATAGTTGTGCCTTCTGAGATAATCCCTGAATTTTTGACTCTCTCTATTTTTCTCTTCCATCTTTTTCTTCAGGGCATCTCTCTCTTTATCAAGTCTTTTCTGCAATTGATCATCATCAAGATCAGCCAATGAGTCAAAACTTATTCCATATTTTCTCAATTTTACAACCAAAGGATGACTCTTCTTAGCCTCTCTCATACTCAACTCAATGTTTTCCCTCTGTTCATCAGTCATCACAACTTGTGGGGACACAACATTGACAGCTTTGACAGTTTTTTCTTGATTATTCTCAGGGTCATCATCATTATCATCTGAATCCTCAGACTCATCCTCTCCTTCAGTTAAATCATTCACTGCATCAATCTTTAGTTCATCAGAAGGTGGATGATCTGGTTCACTTCTGTTTGGCACATCAGGGACACCTTGAACTCTTTCACATGGTTGCAAGGTTTGTAGTGGGACAGCCCTTATAGGACTAGCTTCATCTTCTGGTGTTTCAACAAAATACTTGTTCTTATTATCCCATTTGCCCCTCTTATCAGCTCTTTCATGTTCAGACTGCTCATATGTCCTCTTTCTCCTCATGTAGGTCTTGGCAAACCTATTGACTTTTTCAGTAAATTCTTCATGAGGCTCAGGAACATTCACCCTTTCTGACCAGCTGTCAGTAGGATTCTTCTTCAGATCTTCTTTTACTTGCTCAGTCCATTTCTTGGCAGCCATTGAAGCAATGGACTCACCAATTTCTTCTTCAATAATCAGACCAGTATTCAGATTGGTTGGTTCAGCAGTTTCTGATTGTTGACTTTCAGATTGAAACTTGCTAACCACCATAGCCAATGATTTTTCAGCCTCCTCTTGCTCTCTCAGCTTAATCAATGCTTCAATTACTTCTTGATCAGCCACATCATCAGAAATTTCTTTTGCAAGTTTGGCTTGTTTGATCAAGATCTCCTGTTCTGCAATTTCTTCAAGAGTCATGGACTGGGCTAGAATTTCCCTATCCCTTGTTTCTCTTAAGATGTTCTCTTGTTCTCTCAGAGCATTAGCATCAGCAGTATCATCATCTATAAGAAAACACATCTTTTTCTTGATATGCCTCAATAGGCTCTTCTACACTGACTTTTGCCTTACCTTTCTCAATCCTCCTCTTTACATCCTCTTCATCCTCAGACTGTTCATAGTCATCAATTTCTTTTTCTAGAGCCTCTAACTCAGGATCATACTCTGCCCTCTTGGAGCTTTCTGGTTGTTCAATTTGAGTGATGGGCTCCTCAACAACAATATCTCCTTCATTTAACACTTCAGTTGTCTCAACTCCAATCATGTCAATTAAAACATCAGTAGCCATATCAGTTGCAGCTACATTCTCTACATTTTCCTCAACATTTGTCTTTTCAGTCTCATCCACTCTCTCAACATTCTCCTCATCAATTCTTTCTTTATTTTAATCATAGTCTTGTTCACCAACATCTGATCTGTCACCATCATACTCTTCATCCTCAATCCTCCTCTCCTCACTACTTTCCTCTTCATCATCATACTCAGTCATAATCAATTTTAAACTGTCTGCAGTCACAAAAACTGTTCCAGTTTCTTCAACATTTACACCAGAGACAGTTGGTATAGATTCATTCTCCCCCTGTTTTGGGGCAGCTGAGGTCTTCTCAACCTCCTGCACCAGGGCTTGAATTCTTAAGTTTGCTTGCACCAACTTCTCTAACAGCATCACATTCTCCTCTGTCACCTCCTCATTTCTTCTTCTCAACTCAACATTTTCTTTCAACAAGGTTAGAAGGTCAGTGTCAGTGGGTGGTGTTGAAGGTGGTGATGTGGTGAAATGTTCAAACTCAGGTTGTTCTGTGGTGTGAGTTTGGAATAAGGATGGTGGTGGTGATTGTGTATGAGGTGGGCTTGAAATGAATGGATCAGAATGACTTGGGCTAAATGTTGGTGGTGTTTGTGGTATAATTGGTTGGTCAAGGTGTGGTGGTGGCTGTGGTGGTGTTGGAATAGGCTGATCAATTTGCTCAAGTTGCTCCCCCTGATCAGGTGCAACAATGTCCATAGCTACCCCAGCTCCTCCATCATCTCCATTCACATCATGATCATCTCCATCATTAGAGTCATCATCATCACTCTCAACATCATCAACTTCTTCCTCCCCTGAGCTTAACTCAGGCACAGGCATCACATCCAAATTATGGTCTAACAACCATGGTAAAATCTCAAAAGGAACTTCAGCATTGAATCGATTGGCCACACCCGGATTCTTAATTCTCTTGTAAGTGTCAGAGTTCTGGAGTAGGTGGGTTATGCCAATAGTGGGTAGATCTTGCAATTCTTGATTAAAAATTATCTGTAGAAACCTTGGATACTGCAAAAATCTATCTACCTCAGCCTTCTTTAAATTTCCCACCATGTCTTAAAATATCATCTTTGAAAAGTTAAAAGGCAGATCATATACAATACCAATAGTGGCATTAGCTAGATCACGACTCATTAGAGTCCATGACCCCTTCCGTGGAGCAAATCCTTGTATCACATGGTGTATCAAAAATCTGTACAACATAGGGAACATTCCCTTTTGAAATTGCCCCTCATGTACTGTCCTCTGATATCCCATCATCTGTTCAAAAATTCTCATCAGGTGATCAGTATTAAAGTTTATATGGTTATGATCATCATCGCGCAACTGCAAGCAACGTCTAATCATTCTTTCAGTGACTTGTATCTCTTGTCTTGCAACTGTTGCTTCAATTCTCCGACCAATAACATCATCAACTAGTCTTGCAGATCTCCAGAAATCCATTGAATGATTTCTGTAGATAACAGGACTTTCAGTGAAAGCAAAGCTGACATTTGATCGAGCCATCCATGTTATCATTGGTGCCACTGGCTCGTTGTCAGGTGTGACTTGTAAAAGTGCACACATATTGTGTTTCTTCTCAAAATCATACTTAGGTTGAACTTCTTCTTCTTCTTCTTCTGCCATATATGAACAATACAATCAAACATATTCAAAATGAAATTAGTCATAAAGTTCAGTACTTTAGATAATTTCAATGTATAAAAATGAAGAAGCAAGAGAGAAATTTCATCAAGAACCTGTTCTTCGACAAATTTATAACCTAAACACATAAACAGAGTATTAGTAATCAAATACATAATCAAAGTCCATTATAGTCTAATCGTGGTCGTAAAACACATTAATGTTGCTTACCGAGTCGGAATTAGAGGGCTGATACAAGTTAGGGTTTGGATTGAAGCAAAATGCGATAAGTCGGTTAGGTTTCTTTGCGAGTAAGCAGTTTGCAGTGGAAGGAGAGAGAGAGGGAAAAGTAATGTTGAAAATTTTGCCTAACTCCCTCTTATATACCTTTTGAAAGTGGGTTTTAAATGCTCTTTGTCTTTTTGTGAATTATTAGCTGTCATACAGTAACATTATTATCCACTTGATATATTAAAAACAATATTTGTCTTTTGAGTTAATAAAACCTTACTCGAAAAATTTAATATATCCAAAGTCTACTCGGTATACATCCACTTACAAAGTTTGCCCGAATCCTTCTATTTATAAACCTTACTCGATCAAGCTAATTAATTTAAAGTTTAGACATAATGAAGAAAGCTTACCCGAAATACTAGATTTTTTGAGAACTTAATCACAAGATAAATAATTAAGTATAAACATCAAATAAACATCCTTACTAGGAATCAATCAAGACACCCATATAGATTTCTCAAATTCAAATTAAAAACTTAATCTAGCATAAACGCTATCAGAATAAGAAACATAATCAATTTATCATACTAAATAACATATTTAATCAAGCACACTTGAAAAACATAGTGCGCCCGAGCAACCTTTCAAGAGAATAGTGTGCTCGAACACCTTTCTAACGCAAAGTATACCCGAATAACCTTCATATAGTACAAAGTGCGCCCGAAAAGGACTTCTAGCAGACAGTGTACTCAGAAAGTTAAGTTTTGAAATTACCAAGTATATTGAGGGAACAAAAGTGTACCCGAAATATAAAGTGTGCCCGGAAAACAAAGTTTGCCCGAAAACACTTGTAATTTCAAAGAAATCATAAACACACATATCACAGAGCATGCTAGGAATGAAATTAAAACACATAAACATTTAAGTGTACTATAGTCTAAAATTTCAAAGAGCTTGCCCGAAAATCCTATGTTAGCACTAAGCTTGCTAGGATAAACACATTCAATCATCAGGTATGCCCTTACTCGAGGGAATTTCAACATGTCAAACCATACCGAAAATGACAAACTTAAATAATACTATCTAAGCGTGTCTGGAAAGATTAACAAACCTTTCCTATCAACATATTCACATAAATCACAAAGCTTACTCAGTGTACTAATCTTAAGTTCACAAAGTTTTCTTTGAACTCACAATCAGCATATAAAATGCAAAGCTTGCCCGAAACAAGAATATCTTGTTAAAAACTAGCTATACCACATAATCATCTCAAGACTTCAACTTGCTCGGGAAATGAGTACAACAGTGTACTCTACTAGGAAAGTGTAAACACTTCAAAGCATGCCCGAAAATCATAAACTTAGTAAAAAATGACTAAGCTTGCCCGGAAAGGTCATAAATCATCAAACCTTACCCGAAGTAACATATTCAAACATATTCAACTGTTTTGTGCCCGGAAAGGTTATAAAACATCAAACCTTACCCGAACTTACATATTCAGCCAATTAAAGGCAAAATGCAACACTTTTTCACTTAAACCACTTGTCAAAATATATTTTTCATTAAAGATCATAGTTTAAGAGCAAATGGTGCATTTAGAGATCAAATTTCAGTTATATTTCTCTTCAAAACAGTTTCTTCCATTTTCTGAAAAGATCTCAAGAATGAGATCATATTGACTAAGTAGCTTTCTCAATACTTCATTCTCAGCATTATTATGACAACATAGATAGGTTAGCAGCATGTATAAACTTAGCATGAATTTCATTTCTTTGGTGATATGATTAAGGTTCAATTTAAGCATAATGCATTAATGGTCAACACTATGCTATGATGCCTCATATCTCTTCTCAAAGCTTATTTGGCTTTCCCCAGATCACCCCAATTTGACTCCAACCTCCTGTATTTGGTCAAAAATTGTTTTTGTATGACAGAAGTTATTGTATTTTCGTATTTTTTGAGATTCAAACATACATAGAGGTTGAACGTTGGACTTACTGTTAATAACATGCCTTTCATTAAAGATGAGACAGATTATATCAACATCTTTGTAGTTCTTTGTTGTTATCCTCTTGTTTGATAAAATATTTAAAACACTTATCAACTTTTGGTTGATTTATTCATACTTCCCCTTGTTTTTGATATTTTCTCAAATTTTTTTAAACTTTGTTCTTTTTCATATTTAAAGATGCTTCATTTTTTGGTTGACCAAATAACAACAGGCTCGTGTATGACTGGGTAATCACTTTTCTACCTATCATTCGGAGAGATTTATCTTGAGACATGCAAAGACAACTATGTATCTCCACATAAAGATTAGCATATTCATTATGTTTATATCACCTTAGATTTTACATCATCATGGGAAAGCAACCATACATGTTAATGACTATACTATGGTCCTTTTAGCCTATTAAATCCATATGATTGGCTAAGCAGTCAATGTACTATCATTTCCCAAATAAAAACAGTTTAATATTCAATCACCCCAATATCTCTTTATTGTCAGGTTAATGGCTATCCTGTTTGACCAACAGTGGTCAACAGGACCAAACGTACATGTGAATATATGTCCTTTCAAAGTCAGAGCTATTGACATAGTTTTAAGTGAAGGAATAAGAAACAAGTCATAATTGCCCCAAATGCATTCAGTTTTCAGGTCAATGGCTATCCTTTGAATCTGTAGAGATTTAAGGACCAAACATACACAAGTGCATGTCCTTCCAACTGGGCAAATGACATAATTTTTAGCAAAAACAACTTCTTGAGACTTCTCTTTAAAAATCCTTCTTTTAAGCTTCTTTTAAAGCTTGAACTGAATAATCTTATCATATCTCTACACCATTAAACAACTTGCTCATGTTTTGACCAAAATAGAGTATTTATGTAAAATTCATTGGAAAATCTTCATTTCATCATTTAATTTTGACATAAAACACATTTTGACACAAACAGTTGTAACATATTCAAATCTAAATCAAACATGAAATCATCAAGACAAGTAGACAATACTAATAATTAAATTCCAACTTATCTTAATAACATCAGAAGATCAGATGAAGTACATATTCAAGCAATTAAGCAATGATATCAGATAAGCTTACATCAACAAGTAATTCATAACAAGAACACTTATCCTGACATCACAAATGCACATTAGCTGATAAACATGCAAACATATAAATTCATTTAATCATTTCAAATTTTTCACATCTAATCAGTCAAAGCACAAAGCAGTTAACATATTTAGTGGCATACTCAAGTAACATAATTAAGCAACATAATCAAGCATATTTACTAAACATTCAATATGTGTAATCTCTAACAACATAATCAGTTAACACAAAGAGACACACAGCTAGGCACACATCCTTAATCAGATTTCATCAGAGTTGATCATTCCCAGGGCTTTCAGAAGAAAGTTAAACCTGGTTCTATCAAGTGGTTTGGTGAATAGGTCAGCCAAATATTCACTTGTATCCACTTTTTGCATTTCAATCAAACCTTTTTCACTGCAATCTCTGATGAAGTGATGTCTGATTTCAACGTCCTTAGTTTTAGAATGTTGAACTGGATTCTTAACAGTAAAATATGCAGCAGTATTGTCAATAAGAATAGGGGTCTTCAGAAAATTCAAACCATAGTCCAGCAACTGATTTTGAATCCATAGAACTTGTGCACAGCAGGCAGATACAACAACATATTCAGCTTCAGCAGTAGAGATTGAGATTGTAGTCTGTTTTTTGCATTGCCATGACACTAGCCTTTCACCCAAAAATTGGCATCCTCCTGAGGTTGACTTTCTGCTCATGTTGCAGCCATCATAATCACTGTCTGTATATGAAATCAGATCAAATTCTTGGTTCTTTGGATACCAAATCCCTAAGTCTGGTCTTCCCTTCAAATATCTGAATATTCTTTTAACAGCATTCATGTGGGAGACTTTTGGACTTGATTGGAATCTTGCACACACACATACAGCAAACATGATATCTGGTCTTGTTGTAGTCAGATACATCAGAGATCCAATTTTGGCTCTATATTCATGTTCATCTACAGGCTCCCCCTTTTCATCTGCAATCATCTTTTCTTTGGTGTCCATTGGAGTTGAAGCAGTCTTGTACTCATGACAGTAGAACTTGTTCAAGATGTCATGCACATATTTGTTTTGGTGAACGAAGATCCCTTCAGCTCTCTGTTGAACTTGCAATCCAAGAAAGAAGTTCATTTCTCCCATAGAACTCATGCTGTATTTGGACTTCATGACCCATTCAAACTCCTTGCACATTTGTTCATTTGTAGATCCAAATATGATGTCATCCACATAAACTTGTAAAAGAAGCAAGTCTGATCCCTTTCTTTTGTAGAAGAGTGTCTTGTCATTGGCTCCTCTTTTGAAACCATTTTCAAGAAGATGATTTGAGAACTCATCATTCCATGCTCTAGGGGCCTGATGCAATCCATAAAGGGCTTTGTTTAGTTTAAACACCCTGTTTGGATACATTGGATCCTCAAAACCTGGAGGTTGAGCTACATACACCTCTTCATCAATCTTTCCATTAAGAAATGCAGACTTAACATCAAGCTGGAACACTCTAATGTTCTTTGAGGCAGCATATGCAAGAAAAATCCTGATAGTTTCAAGTCTTGCAACAGGAGCAAAGACTTCCTCAAAGTCTATTCCTTCTTCTTGAAGACATCCCAGTGCTACAAGTCTAGCTTTGTTCTTAATCACCAAACCCCTTTCATCCCTTTTGTTTCTAAAAACCCATTTGGTTCCTATTGCATATCTGTCTATTGGCCTATCAACAAGATCCCACACATGTAGATCTCTGAACTGTGCCAGTTCCTCTTGCATTGCGTCTACCCAACTATTGTATTTTAGTGCTTGAGCAATGTTCTTTTGTAGGCTCCTGGACGGATCGTACACGGGATGTCGCTATCTGCGCAGGTGCGGAATCCCTGCGTAGGTAGATACGAGTGCAGAATATGTATATAATCAAACACACGAGCAATGAACGAACACTTTATATTGATAACCGAACCCGTGACTCGAGGTCACTATTACAGACTCTAAAACACGTAACTCACTGATACACTAGCTCTCGAAACGCTCAACTGATCAACCCACAAACTGTTACAGCGAACAGTTTATATAAGCACGACAACTTCGCCTCAGGCGGAGTTGTCCTTAACCTCGCTTGTTCAACAAGTTCGCCTGAGCGAACTTGTTGACAACTTCGCTTGTTTGACAAGTTCGCCTAAGCGAACTTGTTGACAACTTCGCACATACAAAAACATAAACATAATCATAAACATAATTACATTACAGACTCGATTACAAATGCTAGACTATGAACTACTGACACACATGTACCAACAGACTCCCCCTTGGCAGTAGCTTCATATCTTGATCTTTAAATCTTGAGTCTTGCAATCTTGCATCTCTACGCGTGCGCTCCCTCTCTAACACACACCGACACCACCCGTTGATATTTCCTAGCTTGATCCTTCCAAGCAGGAATGTAGAAGATCTTCTTCTCGTTGAGCACCTTCAGATCAGCATGCGATAGATTAACAAGATGCATCGGGTCGTAAACCCTAAGCACTTCTTGTTCATCCTCATCTTCCATTACCGCCTCCGCTGTCTCACAGTCCACGAACCACCATTTTAGATCTTTGAGCACGTCCTTGGGCATGAGCTTCATCGGTACTTCTTTAAGGCACCGGATCGGTTTATACTTCATTATCATCCAAGGCTTTCCATCAGCTCTCAGACCTCTATCCTTGTCTTCGACAAGTTTCCCTTTTTGTGGTCTTATCAGCTCAAACTTCTTCTCCTTAATACACTCCTTCCACACGATCTTCCCGATGATTCTAGCCATGTTGTCTTCACTTCGGTTTATCAATCCCAATCTGGCTAAATCTTTTACCTCACATTCAGGCAGTGTGTTTAAAGATCTCAACGTTCTCCTGAAGTACTGAATTCCATCGTATCTTTTGATCACGAAGAACCGCAGCTGCTTATCATATATCCAGCAGATAATACCTTTCTTTGCTTCTGCGTATCCCTTAATATTGTAACTCTTTTTGACCATTTTAGGGATCGCCGGCTTCTTCGTCTTTATGAACCAGTGAGCACAACCTTCCTTCCAATTCGGTTGTTCCTCCCATTCAGTATCTTCCTCAACAGTCTTATCACCCATCTCTGGCATCTCAACCTCCGGAATCTCGTGTTCCACGGAGTCATCTACAATCTCCCCCTCCTCTATCACATTCTCAACAGTAATTTGCTCACCGATCTTCTCAATCTCATCAACCGGCAGCACATCTTCTTCCAGCATAAAATCATCATCATCCTCATCCAACTCTTTCAAGGCGTCGATTATGTCTTCGACATCATCATCATCATCGACCGCTACCACCTCGTCACCAGCTGCACTTGTAGACTCCCCCTCAGCTGTGGAAGGCCCAAGAGCCTGAGAGGTTCTTGGCAGCTCACCACCTGCACCTTCCGGTGCATTGGGATCATCGTCTTGATCTTCTCTCCGTTTTGACCGCAACTCATCTCCCCTACAAGTCTTCTCCCCCTGAGATGCCTAGAATGCCTTGAAGGCATCTATTACTTTCCCGTGTTCGACCAGGAGGGAGGCTTGCAGTTGATTGGATTCCACTAGGCTTTGAATGGTCTTTGACTGTTCAGCAACGATCCGCTCTAGCGATGCAATCCTTTCGGAGTCAGAAGTAGGCGTTGGAGTTGGCGGACATCAGCAGCAGAAGTGACCGCAGGTGGTACACTTGGTAACCCTGCAGTAGTAGTGACGGTCGACTCAACAAATCGTGCAACTACCACCGGTGGAGTAAGCGATTGGGGTGGTAGAGACACAACTGCTGGAGCCGACGTCTCGACGGCAGTAACCTGTGCTGTAGAAGGAATAAGAGACATACCAGACAAGGCAGGTGGAGCAAAACGTACCAGCCTTGAAGATTCTCCAGCTCCCGAACCCATACCTGTCCGTTCTCTTCTTGAACGCCTGAGCACTAGTTGAACTGCTTCTTCTTCATCAACTTCCTCATCATCCTCGGCAACAGTTCTCGGCCTCTTTCCAGTCGTTCTCTCTCCCGAGACACCATTAGTCGTCTCGCTTCAGCAAATGTTTCGTCAAGATCGGAGTCAGCTACCGAAGTAACTGCTCTAGTAACCTCCATGACCTGAGAACCTGAGACATCCATATCAAACAATCCATGGCCGCTAAAAGCAGCATCAAGATCTACTTCTTCAGTAGTAGGCACAGCAGCTGGCACAGCAGCAGAAACAAACGTAGATACAACAGGAGCAGCTGGTACAGCATGGGGTGCTGCCGCCTGATGTGGCTGTGGGTCTCTGAACTCGTCCCCTCCTGCAGGAACATACCCCGGGTTGATAAGATACCCAAACAGTGGAGTATGCCTAGGACGCAGCTCAGGCTTGCTACGTGTGCTCGAAGTCCGACACTGAGCGAAGATACGTTTCGTCACACATTCGACGTATCTTATAGGCGTCTCTGCGGTAGCGACGGAGCGACATGATTGAGGATCATCTGTAAGAACCGAGGATACATAATAAATAGCTCGCCGCGCCACAGCCCTCTTCTGACGATCAATCTCGTAAAAAATCAGCTGACTAAATGAATATCGTCGGTTGTAGGTCAGGGCAATCATGGCAGACTGCATCGTCGCGCCCATCCCATCAGTTCCTGCCTTCCTCACAGACATGCATACGATCAAGACATGCATTAGGAAGCGCCACTGATCTAGTAAAAAACCTTTCCTCCTCTGTGTGTCCCCCAACGGACCTGAATAACCCATCCTCAGGTACGCTCCATCACGAAAAGGAGCTACGAACTCCGTTGGGTCATCCCTTGTCTCTTCTCCAAACTGCAAAGCCAACCGTATATCTTCAGAAGAAAACAGTATATTATGACCATTTACGGTTGCTCGCATCACCGGGGGCTCAGGCCTGCAATCATAAATATACCGTCTGCCAAAAGTCTTCTATGTTAGGCAGTGAAATGGGCAGGGTATTTGTGATCGCATGAAAGATCCTTGAGCGCTGGAGAAATGTGATTATCTCCCTGTAGTCTTCCACACCTCTTGCGTCTGG